>NW_015536509.1:370335-374647 GCF_001515605.1 Sinocyclocheilus anshuiensis | reverse complement strand
TGGCCGGTTTGCATCTGTAAGAAACACAAACAAAAAACAGCCCCCCAACTGCATATTTAATAACACAAATAAATAGCCAACTTTTCTCTGAATAGTAAGTTACTCAATGTTACTTTTATGCAGCATCTGCAGATTTGTGTAGAAATACATGAAATACATCAGCGATTCACATTGTAAAGTCATGCAGTGTGTAACCTCCTGTCGTCGTTCCATCGTGCAGTGTGAACACAGCAACAACTGAATGCTACCCCAGATAGTCGTTCAGTGTGAAACCAACAGAGATGCGACGTCTTTGAAAATCGTGCAGTGTGAACTCGGCATAATGTGCTCTTACCGTGTTTCTCACAGGTGTGGGCTGTCTCCATCTCCCTGTTTCTGCATCTGCGCCTGCATCTTAACGATCATCTCCTGCATCCGCCTCAGCTGAGAGACACACAAACAGAGTCACACACAGACCCTCACACGCAAACATTCGTGTTATTAGCGTTCAGCTTGTGTTTGGTTTGAGAGATCCTACCTCAGCCTCCTTCTCCTGCAAGATTATGTCCTTGTCCATTTCCTCTGGCTCCGGACCTTTCCTGCACGACACAAAGCAAGTGTAAAGAGACACACAGCTGTACTGAGGCTTCACAGTTTCTCCTAGTGTCAAAACAAAACTGTCAATTGTTTAAAATGTATAAAAAATAAAAATAAAAATGTAAATGAAATGTGATGGAGCTTAATTATTCAATTAATCAAAATTCAATGCATATAAATATTTGCTGAGAAAAGCTCTCAAATTAATATATATTAATTTTATTAAATAATAATTTCGATAATAGTTTACATAAAGATATTCAATGATTAGAGCAAGGACATCAAATAATAAAAAAAAAGCATATACGTAAGTGCCAAGCATATTTTAGTGGAATAAATATATATTCCACTTAAATATACCTAACACTGAAGATATTCTTGTTCCGATGACAGGAAAATGATTGCAGCAATATCTAATAATTTAGCATAAAATAATTTAATAATAACACTATCAAATTATTAGGACTATATAGAACAAAAATATATATGAATAAAAATAAGATTTTGCAAAAACATTCAACTGCTTCAAAGACCGAAAAATAGGGGACATGAATTGTTCATTTTAAATAAATAAATAAATGACAGCTCTTAAAATTACACAGCATTTACATCAATTACCAAAATATTTGCTAAATGATCAAAACTGTGATTTAACATATGACAGGACAAAAACTGTGTTAGTAAACCACCAGCAGAGTGTTTTGCATTGCAGAGTTTAGGCAAGACGAGAAAGACGAATCCAAGTTATTAGCGCAAGCGTGTGATAAGCGGAGCAGAAGTATTTGAGTATTTGCATGCGTGAGAGTGAAATAGAGTCTATGTGCAATAAGAAGAGCAGAGCCAGTGCTAGCGTCAGGCTAAAGGATGACTGAGCTCCCAGCAGTACCTCCCCCTCCTATCCTCTGACGAACACAGACCTGACAGCTCGCTGCAGATCCATGAGACTATTTCAAGCTCTAGAGTGTATGGAACACAGTTTATCAACTGATTAGGCTAAAACCAGACAAAGCAATGCTGCTCTTCTCCTTTCGTTTCTGCTATCAAGTTACTATTTATATTTGAATTTAACAAAAATGAGAAGTGACTATGTAAAAATTTGCTATTTCAATACATCTGCTTAGTGTTGCCAGGTTTGGGCTATTCAAATAACCTGTGGCTACACTCACAAAGCTCTGATTTTTTTCATGGAGGTTGAGGGAGCAGGTGGAGAAAGGCAAGCAGAGCAGTACGTACGCAGGCGACAAAGGCAGAATGTAACCATGGGAGGACAACCTGCCGCCCCGTTTGAGGCGCTCTGAGCGGAAGTTCTCATAGTGAAGGTCCTGAGTGACTTCTTGCAGGTCCTGCATGTGGGTGCTGGATGGATGACAATAACCATCAATAGAAAATAATGACAGTGACTGAGAAAACAGAACATTGTCTTGAAAATAAGGCTGAGAGGGACAGAAATACACTCCATTTAATTTGTTTTACTGTTTAAAGGTACAACTCATGTGTTTTGAAGACTAAACAATCAACTCTAATTTTCTTCACAGCCTCATTTTTATTTTAGAACATTGAACAGCAGATAACTTCAAATGACTTACATTAGCATGGTGCGAAGTTTGAGGAAGTCATTGTGTTCTGGGTTTTCTACCTCCACCACACCCCATGGATACAAACGCCCTCTCACTTTCTTCCCCTTAGCCTCAATCTGCTGGTTGGATCCCACCACGGCAAATGGTATGCTGGTCTACAACACAAAGATGAAAAGGAACTTTGAAAAGCAAAGCAAGCGGCCTAGCTTGGATGCAGTCTCCTGAAGAGCAGGTAACAGTAAGCATCAAGTGATCACAAAAACTACAATTCTGCCATTTCTCACCCTCATGCTGGTCCAAACCTGTCTGACTTGTGTTTCGCAATTCAGTTTCAATTACAATTCCCAAAACCAGTGTGAATAATTCTCACTAAATGCTCACCAAGAGTTCGACTCAACAGTTTTTATATATTTTAAACTGTAATTTATTCCTGTGATGCAAAGCTGAATTTTCAGCAATCATTACTCCAGTCTTCAGTGTCACATGATCCTTCAGAAATCATTCTGATTTGGTGCTCAAGAAACATTTATTATTATCAGTGCTGAAAACAGTTGAGCTGCTTCATATTTTTAGGATTCTTTGACCAGAATGTACTTTTTTAATGTTATAAATGTCTTAATGTCACTTTTGATCATTTGAATGCTTCCTTGTTGTTTTAGAATTAATTTAGTAGCAATTTCTTAAACAATAGTAATAATTATAAGGGATGTCCCGATCAGGTTTTTTGTGCCCCGATCCGATCGGAGTCATTGAATATTGAGTATCTGCATGGCATGCACATTTCTTCTTTTGGTTTTAATGGTGGCTGAACACATATATTTGAGAGCTTCTTTTCCTTTTAATAGCGCTTGGCGAATCTACTGGAAGGCGAATACTGCCACCTACTGCACATCACATAAAATAAGAATCAGGCTTAGGAGAGCCGATAAGGATCACTGTAGGAGAGTTGTATCGCATGTGATGTCAAGCCAAAGCTCAGGATTTATGTGCTCGCACTATAAGGTCTGTTCGTAGAGTTGCACGAGTCAGGATTTGGCTCAAAATCAGACAGAAATATGCCCAGCCTTTAAAATAAAATGCTTGATCAGCCCCGATCGGCTCGGGACATCCCTAATAATTAAAACAATAAATAAAATCTTACTAAACCTATACTTCTGAAGTAATGTATGCTTATGGTGCTTTTGTATTTTTTGGGGAGTTTGAAACATGGGTTTAGAACAACATGAACGTGAATAAATTGTGATATTTTTCCTTTGGGTGAACTGTCTCTATCTTATATGAGAGGGGAAAAAAACACACAGTAGTGTGAACATTTGCTAAAAAGCTTTAAAAAATAAGGACTGTATTTGATTTCAGACTGTTTTATTTTCCATAATAGTTGATAATTATGAATTGTAAACAGTTAAAACTGTAAAAAAAAAAAAAAAAACAGCACATGATTAAACACTTGCAGAGAATTTACATTTTAAGTGCCCCATCCCTATAACAAATCTGAAAATGTGCATCACAATCTGTATAGATCAGACTGAAATGATCAGGATCTTTTTAAACTTCAACCACTTGTTTGTAATGCTGGTATCCTTCTGTAGAAATGACAGGAATGTTCTCCATATTATCAGAGTCAGTCTCCTTACGCTCTCAGACAACTTAAATGTTAATGTTTATATGCATATTTTGCAAAATACTGTAACTAACATTTTTGTTTCTTAAACTGAGTTTTTTTTAAATGGGAAAAAGAAATGCGAAAAATATTCAAAACCAAGGACGCTGAAAAAGTGGGAGGGCACTGTTGCACTCTACAACAGCAGTGTAAAGGCAGCAAAACATGGAAAATGCACCAGGCCTTCCAGTAAAAAGGCTGAAATGGTTTTAACACACATGCTAGTGATATACTCTGTTGACTTTGATACAAAACCAGGGCATTAGAATGTCAAGTTTCACTTGTATAAAAGTTACTTGACAGCATACATTTCCTTTTTCAGATACAAGCACTTCAATATCCTCTCTTTGCTGTTTCTGCGCTCAAGTGGGTCAGGGAGCAGTCAGGAAGAGGTCACACATGTTTCCTGTCTCACCACTTCCACTAGCAGAACAGCATTCCCAGAACTCACAAAAAGAAATAAGAAACCCGTTTCCTTCATTCCTCCACTGCACTCTCT
>NW_015536509.1:350694-369733 GCF_001515605.1 Sinocyclocheilus anshuiensis | reverse complement strand
TAGTCTTTGCAACTTCAGGGATCTTATCTATTCACGAACAGCTTGTAACACTCCAAAGAGAAAGGAAAACTTGAAATCGCATCATATGACCCCTTTAAAGATACAGTTCTGAAGCAAAACAATGTATAATGACGACTATATGTGTACTGAGCATTTTCCAATATTTCTAATGACCACCAAAGCAAACCTCACCAGTCCTGGCTGTTGATGGCATCACCGTATCCAGGCGTGTCGACCACAGTGAGACGCAGCTTCACTCCACGCTCCTCAATCTCCACAGTTGAGGCCTCGATCTGAACCGTGCGCTCAATCTTCTCTGTATGACAAGAGCACATGTAAAAGATACATCAGAGGAGGCTCAAAAAACAAGGCCGAGATCCTTCCTTCTGTGCAAAACTGCCTCATAAACATCAGGCCACGGATGTTCACCAGGCCATATTTTACACTTTCTGATCAGAATATGCTTAGATATCTGAACACAGGGTATATACAGGAATCATGGAGTTAAATTTAATACCTTTTAAGACCTTTTTTAAGACTCTTTCCATACATTTTAAGACCTCATCACCACTCCAAGTTTTAACCGGTTACATCGGCGACACTTTAACTTACATTTACTATATATTGATTGTAAGATAGCACAACTAAACAGACTTACTTTGAGTTCACACAGTATATTCAAAAGACGTATTTGTAACATCAACTCTTATAACTGTCTGCAAACCATAGCTCTTTTGTGGAACACTTCTCATGACAAACATCTGACTGATCAGACAGTTTACCTGTGATTACGGAGTGCTTGATTTGATGCAGACTTGACAGAGTGTCAGTACTGCACCTGATCAAGTCTGAATGATCATGGAAGGTAAAATAATGATCACAACTATTACATAATTTTAATTAAGCATCCCAAGCCCATGCCCGTAATTCTTCTCACACGGTACGAGCCGCGACCATGCGAGCATCTGCGATTTTCTCCCGAGAGAAAAAAAATTGCCTGCGAGCTCGTACGACAGCAAAAATCGCACCGTGTACGCCCGCCTGTACACACTGCGCGCGCGATCGCGAAATCGAAAGTGAAAGTGAACTAAGACCGCTGGCGCTCATTCAAAAGGGGTTTAAATACGCCACATATTGATAGCGGCGCCCTGATGCGCGAAAATAATATACAATATTAGAATGTTTGCGGGAGCGCACACAAAAATCGCAGGAGCGGATGGGAGCATGCGGTAATGGTCAGAAGTTCAGCGTGAGCGGGATCAACAAGCCCCGCGCTATCACGCAGCGGCGCAGTCAGTCAGTGAGCGCCGTAACAGATGAAGTCAAATCTTGCGGGATTCCATAAATAAACTACACAGAACCCCACTATTCTGTCAAATATACATAATGAAAAGATGATACTCAATTTAATACCTTGGAAAATGGCATTTAAGACTTTTTAATACTTATTAAGGGCCTTCATTTTCTCTAAATTGATTGATCAACTTTTAATACTTTTTAAGACCCCGCGGACACCCAGGAACATCTGATGTAACTTCCTCAGTTTTGAAACTCTCACCTGCAGCACCAGGAATGACCCTCTCTGGGTAGAGATCAGTGAGGAACAAACTGTTGATCAGCGTGGACTTCCCCAAACCGGACTCACCTGAAAACAGCAGAAGTGCTAATGAGGAAACACTAAATCATCAGATCAACTACAAAAACACTTTGACTGCATTTCCCTTTGCAAAGAATAAACAGCGTGATGTCAAAGCAAACATCATGGACATAAGCATTTTATGCAATTATCTGTTCCTCTAGTCAGTTATACGTCTCAGTCAAGCAGCCTTCCAGCAGTGAAAGGTTGGAGGTTCTGCATTCCTCTGTGATTTATTTTAAGACGATGGGATGACTGTACAACACACACACACACACACACAGGGCTGAGGGGAGAGTCCCAGCTGCCTTAAAAAAAAACTAGGATTCATCATCACTGTGGTTTAGCCAAATTTGTTCCCACAGTCCATTTCACTACGCAATAACCATTCAAACATGAAGTACTACGTTTTCTACTACTAAAATGTGTTTCCCCTCCAAATATGGATCATCCATGATGTTTCTAGAATGTGTCATTTCTCTATATGTTCCGCTGCAAATTTTACGCAAATACTGCAGAAAAAAAAGACAGACTTGAACAGTTTCTCTTTGTTATAAATTATAATATAAATTGCACTGGGAAAAATAATGGTGTATTGCTTATATATTCTTCAAAATATACATAGCAAGGGAACATTGGAAATTCACTAATAATCGCACAGATTGTTCATATTTATATGCACAGGAGAACTTAATTCAAAACATCTGCGTTTGTTCTTAAGCTGATTCTAATGTTAAAATTGCGATGAAACAAAAGTAGCGACAGATATTTTCTTCCGTATTGTGACATACATCTGAGAGTAACAGATTATTAAAAAAGAAAAAATGTCAGGGACTTGGTTCTACGCATCGGTTGTTAAATGGATTTTGAGATGTGGGTGATGTACACAAAAATGGAGGGAGATGAACGTGAGCTGGATTACTTGGTCACAATAAGATCAATTATACACATTTAGATAACGGGGAGTTTTCATTTAATGTCGACTTTAATGAGATTAGACAACTGTACATTTTTATGCAAAGGAAACCGGCAGCTTGAACTATAACACCGCTTTTCTTTTTTAATCTATGATAAAGTATACTTTATAAAATATACTTTAATATACTAAAAAATAAAAAAAATCTTATGTGATTTCAGTTGTTCCTACGTTTTCTCTAAATTTAGAATAAATTTTAGTACAAAAGTTATTAGAGAATCATGATTTGTTTGTGAAAGTTTTCATGCACAAATTTGTAGCGTGCACATGGTCAGTGAATGAGAGCCATTGTGTTTTGGTTGACATAATGGGAATAATTTGTAATCTTTAGCTGAGAGGGATGATTGATGGGAGAGAGAATTTAGATTATACAAACAACAGTGGAGTTGTTCAAGATTGTGATTAGTGTTTATTGGCGATATTTTAAAGTTTATGAGGCACATTCAAAACATCACATCAACATTACTTACCCACCACCATGAGAGTGAACTCAAAGCCCTTTTTTACTGATTTCCGATGTACCTGATTTGGCAAATTCGCAAATCCCACATACCCAGGAGTCTCTGGGTTTGTTAACTGCCCTTGCTGACAAAAAAGGGAACAGAACATGCACATTTAATAAGTCTTAATACACTGCTATCTGAAAAACTTGATTCTCTTAAAAGCAATTAAATACAGAGCTTAGAACATTTTCTGAACACGCCCAGTTTCCTTGCACATCAATCTCTACATGAAACTAAAACTGCGCAACATCCACCCATCTGCTCTCATTTCCTTACCTTCATTTTATCAGCTTGAGACATTTTGAGCTCGAACCAAACCTGCAAAAATATAAAGATTTTTTTTTTTTAAAACAGGCTTATTTTCAATATAGATGTAACCATCTAACATTAAAAAACAACTATAGGTGTTAACTTAAAAAAAAAAAAGTGATGATCTTGTTGATCAGTTGAACTTACATGCACGAGAAAGCTGTCGATAAAAAGCTTTCACAGTGCTACAGGAACAGGAAGTCGGTTCCTGTCTGCAAGCATCAGTCTCACCACAACCCTGCACCAGCCATTTTAAGTTCAGAGCCCTAAAATCTAGGCTATGTTTACTCATTTTAAATTCAAATAAAGCAGTTATTTAGATGCCCATTTATTTGTTGAATGCAGTTCAAATATTTATTTAATTAGAGCAGAGATTTTCTACCAGGGGCCTCGAGATGACTTTGAGAATTAAAATAAGAGAAAACAAACATTACAATAACCTAAAAATATATTTTACTCCTTCAATAACTTTACTCCTTCAGTTTTTTATCATGAACAAACATTTTTCTGGTTATGCCAAGGTGTAACATTGTTATTAGGCTGTAAAACACACACACACACACATACACACACACATATATATACACACACACACATATATACACACACACACACATATATATACACACACACATATACACACACACACACACACACACACAGGGAAAAAGTTATATATTCTTGTTTGAGACTCAAACATGACGAAATTCTAAATCAATAAATTTTAACAATCTGCAGTCGTACAGTATAAAAAATGAAATGGTTAATGCTGATATGAGTTTGCGATTTATTCGAACAGAACAACAATAGTAACGTTATTGTTTAATGTAGCTTTATAAGTTCCCCCAGTACGTAAACAGAACCCGACTTTGGCAAGGGAAAACACACATATTTGATTAAGATTATCGCGTGAAAAGTGAAAATCTGTAATGTAAATGTTGTTGCTGGTTGATGTAGGATTGTGGGGTTTGATTTCTCTTTAGTGACACACCTCTGTTAACGGAGCTCATTCAGAGGTTACGAGCGAGTGACACGCTAATCTTCAGAGAAGCAGAAGTCACGCATCAGATAAAACCTGACCTGTGATCTGACCACAGAAATGACTTGAGTAAATGGATTCAATCTACCTTTCAGTCGCAGAAAATCTTGAGTTCGCTAGCGCAGGAGGTTGAGGAGACGAACAGACCAAATTCCTGAGATTCCGGAACTCTCACTAAATGCCGACAGCAAAGCACAAGCGTGAAGTAAGAAACGTGAAAAAGTGTCGTTGTTTCAAAATAAAAGTCCCGTCGCAGCCTTCAGTAGCCCCTCACTCCAGGAGGCGTGGTTGGATCCACATCTAGGGGGTGGAGATTGGTAGGTTTAGGGGTGGAGATGGGTGGGTTTAGGGATCAGGGGGTGGAGACGGGTAGGTTTAGGTACATGTAAGGTGGGAGGAGTTGGATCTGGATCCAACCACGCCCCCTGGATCTTGTGTTCTGCAGTGAGGACCATCTCGTCGCAGTTCCATATTGAAGATAATTATAAATGTTGCTTACAGACTTAAAATTATGCACAAAACTGTACTTATCAAAACATAAAACTAAAATAGGATTATTATATTTTCTGGGTTTCTACTTGATTCCTTCTTCAGATTTCATTACATGGAGATAAAAATTGATAAATAATATGTGTAGTATTTTGTTTAATATTTTAAGATTTCAGCTCTAAATATTGCAACAGGTTCTGGCTGCAGACTTGCACTTGCACTGTCAGACTTGCACTTCCGCAAGTGACGTCACTTGCAGTCTTTATTTTTTATTTTGTTCTATTTATTGATTTTTTTTTTTTTAATCTCTCAACATTTTACAACAGTAGCCAGGTGGTGAAGACAAGAAAAAATAAACTAAATTACAATGTCACTTGCAATCGGCACTTGCATGCTCCGCTACCTGCGACGTCACTTGCAATCGACACAAATCGTGCGTGTTGCCAATGGAGACAAGACGCTGTGGTGGTGATTTAATGATTAAAACTAATTTAGTACTATAACGTACATGGTCCTGCAAGAAAAAGACAAGACCTGCAAATCCGTGGCCACAGAACAGCAGAATATGAACGCAATGCACAAAGTCTCTTGTTAAGCTTTTTCCTCCCGTAGAAAAACATAAACACTTAATATGGCTTAATGTATCAAGAGGCTATTAAAATATCAAATTCAATATACAGTTTATTAAAATAATGACTATGTATATAGTATTTTCCACCCAAGTGCAAGTCTGCAGCCAGACCCTTCTCAAATATTGTTCTAATTGCATAACAAATTTTAAAACAACTGGTTAAGCCACACTACATTTAATTCAGTAGATCCTCTAGATCAGGGGTGTCAAACTCAATTCCTGGAGGGCTGGAGCCCTGCACAGTTTAGATTCAACCCTAATTAAACACACCTGATCCAACTAATCAAGTCCTCTAGGCCAGTGGTTCTCAACCCTGGTCCTGGAGGCACCCCAACACTGCACGTTTTGCATGTCTCCTTAATCAAACACACCTGATTCAGGTCATCAGCTCATTAGTAGAGACTCCAAGACCTGAAACTGGCGTGTCAGAGAAAGGAGATATGCAAAATGTGCAGTGTTGGGGTGCCTCCAGGACCAGGGTTGGGAACCACTGCTCTAGGCTTTTTTGAAAACTGCATGGTAGGCGTGTTGGAGCAGGGTCGGAACAAAACTCTGCAGGGCTCCGTCCCTCCAGGAATTGAGTTTGACACCCCTGCTCTAGATGCAATATCGGATTTCAAGAGGACAAAAGCATTAAACGTTTGATCATCATGACGTGCAGTGTTGGGGTGCCTCCAGGACCAGGGTTGGGAACCGCTGCTCTAGGCTTTTTTGAAAACTACATGGTAGGCGTGTTGGAGCAGGGTCGGAACAAAACTCTGCAGGGCTCCGTCCCTCCAGGAACTGAGTTTGACACCCCTGCTCTAGATGCAATATCGGATTTCAAGAGGACAAAAGCATTAAACGTTTGATCATCATGACAGGACTCAACAACAGCATATAAAGAGCACATAATAACATTTAAGACATAATACAGCCAAATAAAATTTTGTGAGCATCCAATGTATCGTCAATGGTTTAAAGCACATGTATACTGTAGGCGCTATATTTAGAATCTTACAGATATCAAATTTTGGATTGGCAGTGACCTCTAGTGGTGATAAAAGGTAGAGAGTTAGTCATTATGAATTTCACAGAAAAACAAAGGTATTAAAAGTCACAGGAAGTCACTGAAAATACGTTAAAAACACTCTCGTTGCAGTTGTTTGGATTTTTATTTTTAAATGTCAATTTAATTTTATTAATGCATACTAATAATGCATGATGATAACTTTTTTCTTGTTATGAGTAAATGTAGGCTAATATTAACAGTTTTCTCAAACAACTGCCACCTGTACTTTAACGGTCTTATAGTTACAGACATTAGAATATGACAAATGCTAAAGATTATCAGACATTATTCTCTCTTTCTGTCTCACACGCACACAAAAATACCTTGTAAGACAGAAAATTGCATCCAAAAACTGTGTACATTTACTAAATATATATTTTTCTTAATAAAACAGGGTCATACATATCAACGCATGTAACATGATATACAGCAACAAAGATTCTTGTAGAGGTATTGAAAATAAATGAGACCTTCTGGATTAAATATTTAACTGTAATCACAAATGACACTGATATGTGACACCAAAAAAAACTGCATCTCTGCATTCTGAACTACATCACCCATCAACTCACACTGAGTTAGTATTGCAATGCTTACAGGGCATCTTTCACGTAAAAGCTCCGTTTAATTTGCTGTGGTACATGTGAAGTCTTTAGCCTGCATTTAGTGCTTTTCGCAGAAATGCCTTATTGCAAATGTCTCTAACTGACTGCTGACTGCTGTGATTTGGGGCTTTATCTCCAGTATTAATTTCACAGGGGTGACAGAGTGGCTATAGATCATGGCACCTCTCAGGATTTGTGCTGTCTCCTTCATTCCTCCAACACATTTTTACCACCAGTATTTCCATGAGAGGCTATTAAAGCAAAGCTTGACTTCTCAAATATGATTAAAATAAGCACAAGCTTTATCCCCCAGAGCAGAGGAAATCTGGAGGATTGCTCTGGAAGAGGTTTTCAAAATGCACCGCTTGAAGGTATCACTAGCTCTTTACTACACCAAAGAAGGTTCGAGAGTAATCAGAGTTTTATTTCATGCTTAAATGTCTGTTAACAGATTCATGCAACATTCAGAAAACATAGTGTAGAAATTGCTCGAAAGAATTTTGAGTGGTCAAAGGATTTTTGGGGCATATCGTGTGCATGTATGTATTTATGTACAGGTATATGTGTGTGCATTTATTTTTTTGCATGTAAATGTTTATATTCACAAAAATGCAAGCTTTACCATTTACATATTCATATTTTTCTCACATTTGAGTACAGTTTATTACAGTGTATTTTGTTACTTTCCATTTTTTAATCTATTAGGCTATATACATTTTATTAATTATTATTTTAATTATTATTAATTTATTATTATTATTATAGATAATGTAATAATGTAGATATGTGTCAATCCTCCTGAGTGGTGGGGATTTAATTGAATTTAATTTTTTCCTTTCGACCCTCATTTAGATAAATGCAGAGAAAAGAATGCATAAAAAGATGAAAGTGCAGACAATGTTTTTTTCACTGGGTACTGCTGTCTGTTTATATTTGTCTGTATAATAAAACTATCTCTTCCTTTCATAAGCATCTTTCCATCTCCTGGACACTCTCCTTTTGTACCTGACAATGTCTTTTCCTCAAGCACTGCATGTTCCATCTATTCCTTATACATTTGAAAAGATACTCTGACATGATATATAAAAGAAATGATATTTTGGGTCCTGGGGTACAGTATCACTTTTGCTTGAAGGAAAAACAGATTATGCTGGTCAATTTGTGCTGTTGGCAACTATAGTCTTGCTAATCACTCTCCACTGGGAACATATTACCATGCGCACTTAATTTCTCTTTCTGAGAGTGTAGAATGCATCCAAATACACTGAACAAAATGATAAACGCAACACTTTTGTTTTTGCCCCCACAGCTGTTTAGATAAAAGGAAAAAAACCTTAAAAATGTTACAGCTAGTAGCAAATAATTGTGTGACAAATTTAGCACCATAATTAACTGTGAAAGCAAACAGGAAATATTACATTTTTTTAAATGTTTTTGAAAAAAGTCTCTTATATGCCAAGGCTATATTTATTTGATGAAAAATACATTAAAAACAGTAATATTGCAAAATATTATTACAATTTAAAGTAACTGTTTTCCTTAATGTAATTTATTATTGTGATGGCAAAGCTGAATTTTTAGCTTCATTTTCAACATCAGCATCTTCAGTGTCACATGATCCTTCACAAATCACCCTATGCTGATTTGCTGCTCAAGAAACATTTCTTGTCATTATCAATATTGAAAACAGAAGCATCCGGTTTAGTAGGTGCAAACTGCTTAATGTTTTTGTGGAAACCGTGATAATTTTTCCAGGCTTCTTTGATGAATAGAAAGTTTGACAGAAAACCTTTTATTTCTTTTGTAACATTATAAATGTTGCAAATGCTTCAGTATCCTTCTGGGCGTAAATGGGTATTTTGACATGAAATACTTGACATTTTATCATTATTATGAATTTAAGTGAAATGTTTGTACTTTCATTCTTAAAAATTCATTCACTCTGCAGGGGCATGTGAAATTCACTGACCAAGGCAAGAAGGTGATTAAAAGAAAAAAGGTTGTAAAGGAAATGGTTGTGGCACATTTCCCCTTATGCATTCATATAACTTTTAAATTGTTGATTAAAAATAAAACTTATGGACATGTTATGCCTACGACAGCTTTTGTTGTAAATAATCTGTCAGCACCAAGGACAGCTAGTGTTGTCGAGTCCTCGCTCTGTAATATCAAGGCTATGTGTGTGTGTGTGTGTGTGTGTGTGTGTGTGTGTGTTTTGAGAGAGCGGCTTACCTAAATTTGTATAGGCAGCTTTAAAGTCATTTTCATTTCATTGAGTCCCCTTTTTGCAGAAATCACTGTTTTCTGGTGTCATTGTAACTGTATTATGTCGCTCAAGCGCTGATTGGGCGCGAGGGGTTATGATGTGTCCTCGCTGCAAAGCTTTCTTTGAAACTCTCAGAGATTTGAAACAAACATCTCACAAAACCAAGCAGTCGTTCTCACACACTTCAGTTTCAGTGGCAAAAAAAAAAAAAAAAATCCTGCCTTTTAAACACCGCTGCACATCTCACCTCCCCTCATCAGAGGAGGAACCCTCTCTTTCCACAGATGATTTTAATATACTTTCAGGTGTTATAGCAACTTTTTTTATTATTATTATTCCGTGACGCAAAGCAGCAAATGAACTCGAGGAACATGGTGAAGCAGCCCATGGTGCACATCAAGAGACCAATGAACGCGTTCATGGTCTGGTCGCGAGGTCAGAGAAGACAGATGGCACTGGAGAACCCAAAGATGCACAACTCTGAGATCAGCAAGAGACTCGGCGCCGAGTGGAAGCTGCTCTCTGAGACTGAAAAAAGACCTTACATCGACGAGGCTAAAAGACTACGCGCCCAACACATGAGAGAGCATCCAGACTACAAATACCGACCAAGACGCAAACCTAAAGGACTGTTGAGGAAGGACACGCTGTTGTCTTTACCGCATCACGGCGAGCGAGAATTTCAAGCTGTCTCAAATCTGGACAAACCACGACCCCTTCATTCAGCTGCGTCCATGCAACATCCTATCATGGAGCCGAGCCTGTCAACTGCTTTTCGACATGAAAAACTTGCTTTAACCCCGGGCTCGTTGGCTTTTTCTCCAGCTTTTAGCTATCAGAGTGGACACAGGTCCTTCGGGAGTCTGGGATGCTCCGGTCAGTACGCGCACACTCACCTGTCTCCAAACCCCGGATACCTGCTGCCCCGTAACTGTTCGCCCTGGCCTTCTTCCAGTCTAACACCTCCAGTTGCCTATATAGTGTTTCCAGGTATGAGCAAGACTGCAAACAGCTCTACAGCGCTGTGACTCAGTCATTAAAATGTCATTAGTATCGTATGCGGGTTTTTTTTTTCAAGAGAGAAATCGATTGGTCTTTTCTCAGTTTAAGTTCAAGTGCAGCTTTTATAAATGTTGATTAAAATACATTTAACTATTTTTATTAGCCTAATAATAGTAATTTTATTTATTTATTTGTTTGTTTGGGATCTCACATTTGTTTTCACGTTCATTTATAAAGACCATTTGGTATTATTGTAATAATAAAAAATAATATAATTAATTACTTACTGTTCAGAGCCAAAGATGAATTTGACCACAATTAAATGCCAGACATGGAGTGATGATTTGAATAGTGTTTGTATATTGACATTTTATTTTTGCTTGAAAATGTGTATATAACTGAATGGAGCGATTAACTCATTAAAATACATTTTCTACATGCTGAATTGCCAAAAACAACAAAAATACAAATATATATTTAAATATAGCCTATAGGCTATATACACGATGTTACTACTTTAATATGACCTGCTGATTTGTTAAAAATGTCCAGTATCTGTATTTTTAGCAGTAACTACAGCATGCACATCTCAAATAAAACATTTGTTTATTCAAAATAAACTGTCAACTTACTTTATACATAATATTTTAATATTATACAACATAACAGAAGTCATTTTTACTTAAATTTAATTTGATAACTAAAAAGTCACAGTATTTGACCTTTGATTGATATTAGTCTTATGATTCATATATGAAACATCCTGTGACAGCATTCAAAAGCTGTGACTGAAATCCTTAAGGGGGAAAAAACATTGTATCATTAACTTTTTAATTGTGAACAAATTGTCAATTGTCTAGTAAATGTTTGTCTGTTCCGTTTTGTATAATAAAGGCAGATTTTGGCATTCCCTGGTTTCAACAAGTGCAGTTTATTTGCATTGCCTTTGTGCTTTTGCCACTGTTTTTTTTCTCCCTCCTATAGCCTAAAATATTTTTCACGTTATTTCATCTCCTTGTCATTTATCTGTCCTCTGCCTCTGTCCAATGTAATAAATAACAAATATAGAGACTGCCAGGGTTGCATATTTAGCCTAATTAAAGCTCTATGGGTTATTTTGGAAACAACCTCCTATTGTTTTTCCAGAATTCCATTTTTTTTCGTCTGTATTGATAATTTATGAATATGTGTCATTGTAATATGAGAATTAATAGAACGACAAAAGGTGGGACAGGTGGAAATCATTTGAGGCAGTACATTTGACAAATTTAAACCATTTCTACATAATTCATCTAACATACGTACAGGTGATATATATATATATATATATATAGTTCAAATAACGTAATTTCTCTCTAAAGAACTTTATATATAACATATCCAAATATCCTGGAACATATCCAAATGATGAACTATAATAAACAAGCTACAACTACATGATATCATGCACAATCATAAAGTTGTTCGTTGTTTTTTCATAATTTATTGGATGATGTACAGTCCTATACATCTTATCACATGCACCTTACCACACCACATGCAATTAAATGCTATAAAACATTTTTTAATCCTTGCCCATTCCACAATGTCTCACATTTTCTTGGCTGTCCTCACAAATGTCATTAATTACTCATTGTTATCAGACTCTCTCATCATCTGCTGATTCTTCATGCATCAGTAACGGTGAAGTATTAAGCAGAGGAACAATCAGAGGTGAAGAAAAGGCAAAGAAAAGACTTCATCTTGAACGAACAGTTTACTCACGAAGTCAAATTGATCTAATAATTAGGTGTGCATTGTAAGGCCTGTCTGAACTGTTCTTAGATATTACACATCAAGTGACCTCAGGGATAATTTGTGTTAGTGCTCAGACAGATGGTGCTTATGATGACTCTTTTTAGTACTCCTTTTATATTTCTGTTGAAAAGTAGGTGGAACTATGACAACTCAATGCTTATCACAAGCATCACTTTATGAGTGTGCATGTGAGCCTTCACACTTTAAAAAGCAGTCTCACCTGTCAAACCTCAGTAAAGCTCAACACTTGTCACCACCAACTTCACAAGATCCTAGACAAGAAACGAAGACAGAAGCAGAATGAGTGCCACAGCACTGCAGACCACAGGTTTTGTAGCAGGCGCCATCGGTACAGTTGGAGTTCTTGCTGCCACATTTATGGATGTTTGGTGCAATGAAGACCAGCAGGAGCACCAGGCAACTCCCATCCACCATTATAAGGGCCTGTGGAAGGACTGTAAGGTGTCCCAGTCTGGACTCACTGAGTGCCAACCTCTCTACAGCTACCTGAGCTACTCGAGTAGGTTGACATAATGAGATTTTCTGTGTACAAACCCAAAAAATGACATCCAAGTCTATTTCTGAACCTAACATTGAGACGGAAGCAGAGGTGGACTTACCCATTAGGCAAAGGTAGGTGACCACCTTGGGCCCCCAAAAGCCAAGGGCCCCCTAAAATGCTTTTCATATACGAGATGCGCATTAAGCGCTGACATGAGAATGGTTGCTTTTTACAGTGTTTATCACCACGACAACCGAGTTGAACACACTTCTCGTGTATCCTGCTTGTAGCAAATTAAATTATCATGTATCTGAAGCTGTAATTAAATATTGTGCAACAGTGCATATTATATGTTTATTGTTTTAAATGCCGCTTACTCATTTATGAGAAGGACCCAAGTAGAGGACGCATCTGCAGTTACTTGTTTGGTTGATATAATCCTTAGGTGTGTAAATGTATCATTTCCATTTCATTATTTTTTCATTTTCATTTAAATTTGTAGTTAAAATAACTACAATAAGTGTATTTTAAAGTTTAGAATTAGACAACCTTTGGCACACAGGCTTATGCTGGTAACTCATCGGTGGACTTTCCTCCTCAATATAGGCTATATTTTTCTCATTCTCACTAATTCAAGTTTTTATATGAATGAATCTCTGAATGGTACGGACTTTTATCTGATAAAGTAGCGGTTATGAGTGGAGCCCTGCTTTGTTTACAGCCGTTATCGGGGAAACCGCTGTATTTCTGATGTTCCAAAAGCACATCCTGCTGGCAGAGAATGAATGTGCATTTTCAATAATCCCATCTGCAGTTTTTGTTCAGACCAATGCGAAAATCCACCCCCATAACCCCGTTTTAAATTAATATCATAATTTATACTTCCACCTCATCCCTTTTCATCTCATCAAATTTTTAAATTTGTGCAAATATATAGGGCCTGATTCCTATATTTTGCCTGGGGCCCCCAAATCACTAAATCCGCCCCGGCTGGAAGTGTTGATATTTTTTTTCACTAAACATTTCTTGTTGTGTGGCTGTGCACTGTTTGGGAACTGCTAGTCTAACAGTGAAGGACAATAAGCAACGTTAAACGATTTTTAATATTTAGTTTTTTTTCCAAGTCTCTGAAGAGGTGTTGTCATCTGCTCAAATCCATACTTAAAGGGACAATTCACCCAAAAAAGAAAATTCTGTCATTATATACTCACCACCATTGTGTGGAACAACAACAAAATGTTAGTAACCAAACAGTTTCAATTCTCATTAACTTCCATTATATTTTTTGACCACATAATCAATGGAATCCAACACTTCAAAATATCTTCTTTGTGTTCCACAGAAGAAAGAAAATCATACAGGTTTGTAATGACATGAGAGTGAGTAAATGGCAGAATTTACATTTTTGGATGAACTATCACTATAACAATAAGTTTAGGATGAAATTAAACAAAAAGCATCAACTCAAAGACTTTAATGACCTTCTAATATTCTGTTTTTTTTCCCCTGTATTTTTTTCAGGAATCCTTCAGGCTATAAGAGCTCTGATGATAGTAGCAATTTTAGTAGGTGTGATTGCAGTATTCATTGGATTCTTCTGCCTAAAGTGCCTCAATATGAGATGTATGGATCTATTGACCAAGGCCAAACTGATGCTAAGCGCAGGGATTTTGTTTATCATTGCTGGTAATCAAAAGCTTATTATTACTCAGTATCTAAACTAAACCCCACTGATCTTTCAATTTGTTTCTATTATGTTTACAAACTGTTATTGTCACAATAATTCCCATTATAATACACATGGCCCACATAATCTTTGTTCTTTTCAGGCATTTTTGATATTTCTGGATCATCAGTGTATGCTGATCAAATAGTGGCCAGTTTCATGATGACCCAATACAATCAAAAGCAAGGAGAGAAGGAAGGAATACAATGTGGGAATGGCATGGGCATGGACACGGGAGGAATTAATTCATTTGCTTCCAGGTAAGATGACATTTTTTCACTCACATATGATTCACAGGTGTCTGTAAAGTGCTAAACGCATAACTTCCTGTTATCTCTATCTTTGTTTTGAATGGTCAGGTACACATTTGGTCCTGCCCTCTATGTAGCCTGGGTAGGTGGAGCTTTGTTAATTTTGGGAGGAATTTTGAAATGCATCGCATTCAAAACAATGGAAACGTAAGTTTCATTCCAACACAGATCTATCTATCTATCTATCTATCTATCTATCTATCTATCTAAATATTCTGTGACACATATTAGGTTAACGGGTTGTAAGCTAACTAGCATGTTCTATTTTAGCAACACTGATACAAGACAGGGATATATCTACAACGCCACAGCCTAGCGCAGTGGGGCAGATGAAGAGTGTCACCTTCAGAGGATGAGAGGAGAACAACAACAAATTTAATGAAAGAAATTTTTTTTTCTGAAAGAAATATTTTTTTTTTCTGTCAGTTATGTCAGATGTAATTCCTTGCACTGACGAACGGAAGTAATCTTTTTGGATGCTGAAGATATTTTGATAATTGCAGTTAAAATGTGTTAAGTGATTTGTTATGTCTCTATTGAAAAGTCTTTGATTGTATATGGGTAAATTGGGCAGATATGGTGTGTGACACAGGGAGTGTCACAGGTACTTAAGATTCAATAGCTAATCACTGTAAATAATTTGCTGTTTAAAATTCTTATAAACTTTTGCCAATTATACTTGACATGATGCAGCTGATTTGCTTGGTCGAGCACAAAACAATTTATTAAATTTACAGAGGATGGAGAAGAGAGGGGAAAAAGAGTCAAACTAATTGCTGATTTTCTAGGTTGATATATTTTTTAAGACAGAAATAAACATCTTAAAGTGTATTACAGCTATCTAGATAGGGACATATCATAGACTTACCCAGAAAAACACTGGTCTCATTGCAGATGTCCTTTATGTGATCCCTGTAATTATTAAACAATGTTAACACACAGTAAATCTGTAATATGATAATTACAGTTAATTATTTCTTAAAATACCTGCTAATAGGTGTGTTTTCCTTCAGAGCTGCCTCTGTCCCTGTGAAAAAAATCTAATCTTCTTTGGACTGAAGGTGTTTTGGCTTGACTCTGGTTTGAAAGGGCCTTCATACTAAATTCTGAGCACACTGCCTGCATGTGACACGATTAATAAAACTAGCAAATGGTGACTGAAACACAATCACTGTGGTCTTTTCTAATAATACAGGTGCATCTCAATAACATTTCCAGATACCAGGTTCTTTGTTCTGTTGTTTATTAGATAGTTTATTTATGCTGAAGCCAGTCACGAGACAACACTGACGTTCTGTTGCTTAAATGAGTCCAGATGCAAAGGGTCAGTTATTGCTGTCTTAGTGCTTGCCGACCCAGGAGGTGGTTTTGTAAATCACTCTCTCCTTGTGTTTCTTGTAAAGATAAGCTGAGCGGGACAGGAACTTATTTGAGACAATTGGCGCCTGGGCTGACCATGTTTTACGGCTCTCACATGGTTGATAGGAGACCTTAGTTTTTCCGGTGGAATGCAGAGATTCAATCATTCATTTGTGTCTGTTCACAGAGGCCCTACATCGCGATGTTCACCCGCGATTGGAGGATATGTAGGCCCTGTGATAGTGGTTACTGAAGGTGAAGATGTTTTAATATGTTCTTATATCAGTTCCTGTAATGTTTAGTTTACTCCAAAAATGCATGTGAGTGATCTAAAATGGGTAAAACATTCAGAGAATGTCACTTTTCCATGACATTCTGATTTATTGAGATGCACCTGTACATGCAAATTACTTGGTACCATATTCTTCTTGAACAATTTGAGGGAAATGTAAAAAAAAAAAAAGTAATTATGTGTGCTTACAGTTTGAGAGTTAACAGCCATTGGTTGGATCCTGGAAAAAAATAAAAATAAAAATATACATATATATATATATATATATATATATATATACATACAGTGCTGCTTGAAAGTTTGTGAACCCTTTAGAATTGTCTATATTTCTGCATAAATATAACCCAAAAAATCATCAGATTTTCATGAAAGTCCTGAAAGTTGACAAAGACAACACAATCAAACAAATGAGATTAAAATATATATTTTGTCATTTATTTATTCAGGTCTTATTCCTAGAAAATAAGACCCCAAATATAAAAAGCACACACATTTAGCACAAGAAATACACAACATTTTTATATAGGAGCTCCCTGACCTATCCTCTCAAGCTGTCTGGACTGGAGACGTAAGGTGAGTTCTCCCACAATTTGGCTCGAAAACATTTGGCAAGAATTAAAGAGTTGAGTTGAGCTGATAAATTCGATTTGGAGTGATGACTGAGAAACTCAGTTAGATCTGGCAGAGATCAAGAGCAGCATTTTGTTAAACCTATGCTAAGTAAAAATTTACACAAAAAAGTATTGCACATTTGCATTTTCATGGCCATGTCATCAGACAGAGAGAAAAAAAGCTTAAAGAGAGACATGTAAGTAACATACATCTGCTGATTCGGTTTCCATTTCTGAATATTTTCCCAGTGTCCTGTATGAGTCCAAACTCCTGAATGGGGATGCAGCTAAGCTGAGCTTGAATCAGACTAGGATGAGAAGACAACTGCATGCATAAATAAATAAACAAATATGCAAGCCATGCAATCAAACGGTAAAACTGTACATCCAAACCGTAATTGCAAAACCTTACCAATTCAATGTCATTACTTTTGATCTTTCCTTCCATAGGAAACCTAAAAAGAAAATATTACCGCTCACATGCTTTAGTCTACCTATTCAGTATGTTAGCTACACTGAAAAAAACACTTGGTGTAGAAACAATTTTCACTCAGAAATTGCTAATAAATTTCACAAACACTAATGAAGAAACAGCAAGTAACACTGAATTAAACATGAGAAAAACTGAAATTGTATTTTCTTGTAAAACATACTCTAGTGACCTTTGTTTTATTTACAACTTCAAAAAATATAATTTTACAGTGTATGGGTATTAGGTAGCTGAAGATGAAGTTGACCTGATGGTGGTTCTGTTCTTATCCTTGTTCAACATGTTCAAGGTTTTCTTTTCATTTACTCTCAACTGCACATCACTAAATTCTTGATTCTAGAAATTCTAGAAAGTGAGAAAAAATGTTTATATCATTATATTGTCAGGGAGAGTCCAGCCTTGTCAGGCCCAATCATCTCACACACCCGTTCACAATCACCGGAGTACTAATCAGCCGCACCTGTCACCACCTCATCAGCACTAGCTTAAATGCACAGTCACTGCAGTCACACTTCGTCTGGTCTTGAGTTCACTACGCTACTCCTTACCTGACTCACTGAACCCGGACTCCATCCTGATACCTTCCTGTCTCTGTGCCATCCTCTTCAGCTCGATCCACAAAGGAACCCGTCATCACGTGAGCCCGATTCCTTCCATTCCATAGACTGTTGCTCTAACCTGTTTGCTCTCCATCTCTCTCTCTCTCCCAGCACCTGTTCAATAAAGCCTCATCTCGCTGGCCGCGCTCTTCACTGGGCCCAGTCCATGTGGGAAAGTAACAGTCAGGCCCTTCGCACTCTATCTACGTTCACCACCCACTTCAAGGAGGTGTTTAGTCACACCGCCGCTGAGATATCTATGCATGACCAGCTCTTCCGTATCCGTCAAGACAAGGCCTCCGTGAGCGAGTATGCCATTAAATTCCACACTCTGGCAGTGGCGAGTGGATGGAACGAAGTGGCCTTACTGACTGCGTTCCGGCAAGGGCTGAACGCAGACATTCACCTTCAAATGATGATATTTGACGACACCGTGGGATTAGAGAGTTTCATTCAAAAGACTATCAAGATCTCCCAACATCTCCTGGCCTGTCCCCCGATCCGGCCCCCCGCCTCACCGAGCACATCCGCCTCACCGGCTCCAGCACCAGAACCCATGCAAGTGGATTCGTACCATCTCACCCATGCGGAGCGTTCGCGGAGGATAACCACCGGACTGTGTCTGTATTGTGGGGAGCAGGGACACTTGATTCGCTCGTGTCCTATCCGTCCCTCACGACCCTCGGTGAGTACTATCCAGCTCAGCCCTCAAATTGCTACCTTGACTAGAATGAATCAGAATCAGAATCAGAAAGAGCTTTATTGCCAGGTATGTTTGCACATACAAGGAATTTGTTATAGTGTCACAAGCTTCCAGTACACGGAGACAACAACAACACACAGAT
>NW_015536509.1:345668-349940 GCF_001515605.1 Sinocyclocheilus anshuiensis | reverse complement strand
CCGGGCGTTCCAGGATGTGTTCAGTAAGCGGGCCGCGACGAAACTACCACCTCATCGGCCGTGGGACTGTGCCATAGATTTGCTGCCTGGAGCTCAACTCCCTAAGGGTAGGGTGTACCCTTTGTCCATCCCGGAGCAAGGAGCAATGGAGGAGTATATTAAGGAGGCTCTCCAGCAAGGCTTCATCCGGCCCTCCACCTCACCGGCCGCTTCAAGTTTCTTCTTTGTGGGCAAGAAGGACAGAGGCTTGTGGCCTTACCGGACCCACCGGACCCTCAACTCACAAACCGTGAAGTATCCATATCCCCTTCCACTGGTGCCGGCCGAACTTCGTGGACTTCGTGGAGCTCGTATCGTCTACAAGCTGGATCTGCGAAGCGCCTATAACCTCTTTCGTATCCGCCCTGGGGACGAGTGGAAGACCGCCTTCATCACGCCCACCGGACACTATGAATACTGCGTTATGCCGTATGGCCTATCCAACTCACCTTCCGTATTGTTCCGGGATCCGGGAGTTCCTCCATCATTCTGTGATCGTGTATATCAACGACATCCTGATTTACTCCCGGCCGAACATCGAACATCGCCACCACGTGGAGCAGGTCCTTCAACAACTGAGAAAATACCACCTCTATCTCAAGCTGGAGAAGTGCGAGTTCCACCTTACCACCATCAAGTTCCTCGGATATGTCATCAGTCCTCAGGGCATCCAGATGGATGACAAAAAAGTCCAAGCCATTCACCACTGGCCACAACCCAAGACCGTTAAGGAACTCCAACGCTTTCTAGGATTCTCAAATTTCTACCGCCGTTTCATCCACCATTTCAGTCAGCACACAGCCGCCCTCACGTCTATGCTCCATAAAAAGCCCAAGTCTCTGTCCTGGACGCCCACGGCCCTCCAAAGTTTTGAAGAATTGAAGGAAGCCTTCTGGACCGCTCCGACCCTCGCGCTGCCCGATCCTCAGAAACCCTTTGTCGTGGAAGTAGACGCGTCCACCGTAGGAGTAGGAGCGGTGCTCTCCCAGCAGTCTGGAGAGCCTCCCAGCCTCCATCCCTGTGCATACTTCTCCCGCAAGCTTTCCGCGAGCTTCTCGCCATCAAGCTCGCGCTGGAGGAGTGGAAACATTGGCTGGAGGGAGCTCTTCATCCCTTCCAGGTCATCACTGACCACCGGAACCTGGAATGTCTTCGGGAGGCCAAACATCTCAACCCCCGTCAGGCACGGTGGGCGCTGTTCTTCACCCGTTTCCAGTTCACTGTTACCTACCGTCCCCGACCCAAAAACACCCAAGCAGACGCTCTGTCCCGCCATCCTCAGGCCACCGAACGGGTAATACCCCCGGAGACCATTCTCCCTCCAGCCCTCATTGTGGGTCCCATTCAATGGACGCTCGACGAAGAGATCCGCCAGGCCACCCACTCCGAACCAGCTCCGCCGGGAGGTCCAGAAGGGAAGGTCTATGTCCCATCCACTCTCCGCAATACCCTTCTGGACTCGCTGCATTCCTCTCCGGGCTCTGGACATCCAGGCAGCCAGCAAACCCTCTCGCTCCTCGAATCCCGCTATTGGTGGCCCGCTATGGCGCGAGAAGTCAGGCGCTTTGTCCAAGGATGCTCAGTCTGCGCCATCACCAAATCTCCCCGTCACCTACCTCAAGGCAAACTGGTACCCCTTCCCATACCTCACCGGCCCTGGTCCCACATCGGAGTCCACTTTGTCACCGATCTCCCTGAGTCCGAATCCCATACATGTATTCTCCTAGTTGTCGACCGATTCTCAAAAGGATGTAAACTTCTCCCCCACAGAAAATTACCCACGGCCATGGAAACCGCTACACAGTTATTCCACCAAGTCTTTCGCAACTTCGGCATCCCGGAGGATATCGTCTCCGATCGTGGGCCTCAGTTCATCTCCCGGGTCTGGAGGGCCTTCTTCCATCTCCTTGGCGTATCAGTAAGCCTCACCTCCGGATATCACCCACAGTCCAACGGCCAGACTGAGCGCAAGATCCAAGAGATCGGGAGATACCTCCATAGCTATTGCCACCAGAACCTCTCTGCCTCTCTCTCTCCCAGCACCTGTTCAATAAAGCTCTCTGTTTACTTTACCTCTCCGTCCCTGGTCTCCTTCTGTACTGTGACATATGTTGTTCTGAAGCAGTTAATATCAATGGATCAGGAAATGTTGCAAGAACAACAATGCTTTCTTACCAACTCAGGTAACGTCTCTGTTCCAGTCACCCTACTGAACTGCTTCACAGTGTCAAAAGCAACACAGTACCTGGCCATGAGTTTTCCAGTCTCTGTGTGTGACCATTTCATTTATATGGACATTGCAACCAAAGACAAATTTTTTTGTCACTAAAATACTAATAAAGAAAAGGAGAGCTATATTAAACTACATATATTTTAAAGGAAAAAAGAGCATTATCAGTAACCTGTGGGCTTGATGTTAATGTCTTCATCCATGGTAATCAGGTTGAAAGAGGCCAAAGAGTTGAGGTTCTTCAAGCACAGCTCTAAAACACACAGCGTAAATCATATTTACACAAGCTGCTCAGTCTAGTCAGTTTTTCAAATTAATTATTATTAACTGACTCACTTTTTCATACCTTGTAATTTAGTCTCAATTCCACATTTGTCAAGCTCAGGAGAAAACCTGCGACAAAATAAGAGAGCCTAATAAAGAACAGCTAGCAGCAAGTTTGATGTTTGTAACATTAGGGTGGTCAAGGTTTAGGATTTACCATAGTGTTTGGGGTTTTTCAAAGTACGGATGTACAGGAAGGCGGAGCGGATCCAGTCTAGAGCCATGCTCACGTCAGATATGGTATGGAGAACTATCTCTGCATTCAAGTGCTCCACCAAGTTTGTATGCAAGCTGAAAATAGTCATTTTGTTATATTCATCACATACATATATAACACATAAATGGACTAGTCTATATGAAAAGTTTCGGGAAAATAAAAATTCTTCTGAGACTGAACAAAATGCGTTTATGATGGTATATACCTGCTCTCTATGCTGTCTATGCCACTCAAGAACTGTGTGTATTTGTCCTTTGTCTGAGATCGTGTCATGATCACTGCAGTTGCTGTTGTATCAAACTAAACAAAAGCCAAAGCCAGTGTGTGCAGTAGTCTCAATCTTAATACTGTAACAGCTGTATGTTTGCATTGCCAGTTGGGATTTAGCCTAAGTGCTTGAATTATAATCACTGCCACTTATTTTATTTATGCATAATAAATGCATGTCTTGTAGGTTGGTTTGATAGGTACATGTCCTCCAATTTAATACAATATAGTTAATTTATTTCTAGATTATTATAACCCACACACATAAAGACTTTAGGGCAAATAGAGAACTCATATAGTCATGCTCCAAATTGTTTTAGCATTACCTGAGGTCTGCCAGCTCTCTCAATCATCTGTAAAAGGTCAGCTTCACTGTACTCTTCACATGCACCACCAACATAGTGCAGTGTAGATCTGATTACCACAAGGTGAGCTGGAAGATTCACACCCATAGCTAGGGTGCTGGTTGTAACTGAATAAGGGGAGATAAGGGTTTTCCTATGCTTTTGTTTAATAATACATTATGTACTGAATAATCAAAACTAAATGAGTGAAAACATATTTGTAGAACTTACATAACACTGGCAAGTCACCCACAGTAAATGCTTGTTCAGTCACTTTCCTGTCCGATACATCCATGCCAGCATGATGATATCCAATGCCACAAATAAACAGATCTGGAAGAGGTATAAAAAATGTTTAGACTTTTAAAAAACAGTGGGCTTGATGCACACTGTCAAAAAACAGTGACCAATGTATTCATGAATGTCAAACAGCATAAGAAATCTAATTAACGTACACACCTCTTGAGTTTTGCATCATGCAGAGAGTTCGCATATTTCATCAGTCTATGAAAGAGATTTTTGTGTTAGACAGAGAGATGTCCACATTAAGAGTATTCTTAAAAATACAGTTCAGATCTTGTAAAACATCTTTGGTAGTTCAATCACAAAATGATCCAATATGCATTTTATATATTATATATACTGCATATATATATATATATATATATATAATGTTTTACTCAACCTCGAAGCATCCTAGGTGTATATGACTTCCTTCTTTCAGATGAATCCAATCGGTGTTATATTAAAAATTGACTTTGATCTTCCAAGCTGTTTAATGCAGTTCATCAGCCCAAAAGACATGAAAAAGCACATGCATCCATAATAAAAAGTGCCTCACACGGCTCCAG
>NW_015536509.1:294417-345533 GCF_001515605.1 Sinocyclocheilus anshuiensis | reverse complement strand
TCAAAACGTAATAATCACTTTAATCTAGCTTGCGCCAACAGTTATGACGTTATGAGTTATGAGAATGACGTAAGAATGACATAAGATGTCGGCGTTGCGCATGCGCTGGTGAGTCAACCAACGTTTCATTTTAACACATATACGAACAGGACATTCAAATCTTAACCAAACACTATACATTATAGGGAAACATAATACTGGTCTATGTAATGTTTGTTTAACAGAGGAATCAGTGGAACACGTTTTGATGATATGTACAGCATATGAAAGAGAAAGGGATCGACTTAAAGATGAATTACAATCCTTAGGAATTAAAGAATTTTCATTAAGTAGTATTCTAAATGATGGTCCAAATGCAGGAAAACAAATAAGTGCAATCATGAGATTTCTTAAGAATTGTGGAATAATGAACAGAATATAAGATTTAGGTGAGAAATTGTACATTCTCTTCACACTCCATCACAGTAGGTGGCGGTATGCACCTATGAAGTTGGTTCATAACCCGCCATAAAACCAAAAGAAGAAGAAGAAGAAGAAAAAGAAATATGGTTATTTTTCTTACAAAAATGCATCGATTCGCTACAGGAGGACTTTGTTCACCTCCCCCCGGAGCCGTGTGAGGCACTTTTTATTATGGATGGATGCACTTTATTTAACTTCTTTTGGACTGATGCACTGCAACACCCGCTGACTGCCATTAAACAGCTTGGAAGATCAAAGACAATTTTTAATATAACTCCGACTGGATTCGTCTGAAAGAAGAAAATCATATACACCTAGGATGCCTTGAGTGTGAGTAATTCATGGGCTAATTGTCATTTTTGAGTAAACTAACCCTTTAACAAATTTATTAGACAACCTGTCATAATACAGAGAGAAAACAAATGTTTTAGGAATCTGTCAAAAACTTTTTTTAAACTAAATTTTGTATTGTCATTCATTAGGAAAATAACAAACTGAGACAACTAAAGTGTCTTTATTCACACATAACAAAAAAACGGATATATTTTATTTTGTATGGCCTCAGTTGTCCTTGATAACAGCTTGCATTCTTGCTGGCATTGTTTTTATATACTTTTCTGGTCTCTGTTGTTATTGACTTCCAAATAGTTTCTAGTTATATATACAGTTGTGGTCAAAATGTTACATACACTTTGTAGTATCTGCAAAATGTTAATTATTTTACCAAAATAAGAGGGATCATACAAAATGCATGTTATTTTTTATTTAGTACTGACCTGAATAAGATACTTCACACAAAAGACAATTACATATAGTCCACAAGAGAAAATAATAGTTGAATTTATAAAAATGGCCTTGTTCAAAAGTTTACATACACTTGGTTCTTAATACTGATAGTTGTTCATGAGTGCCTCGTTTGTCATGAACAGTAAAACTTAATTCTTCAGAAAAAATCATTCAGGTCCCACAAATTCCTTGGTCTTCCAGCATATTTTGCTTATTTGACCCCTTTCCAAGAATGACTGTATGATTTTGAGATCCATCTTTTCACACTGAGAACAACTGAGGGACTTACATGCAACTATTACAAAAAGATCAGCTCCAGAAGGAAAAATGATGCATTAAGAGCCAGGGGTGTAAACTTGAAGATCAGGGAAAATTGAACTTATTTTGTCTTCTCGGAAACATGTAAGTATATTCTGTAGCTTCTGAAGGGCAGTACTAAATGAAAAATAAATAAAAAATGTAGGCAAAATAAGAAAAATTTACACATCTTCATTCTGTTCAAAAGTCTACACCCCTGGCTCTTAATGCATAATTTTTTCTTCTGGAGTATCATTGAGTTTTTGGGCTTCCCTTTCGATACTTTACTCGTACTGCGTCGCTAGGAGCTGCACGAGCCTATGGCCATGAAGCCCGCCAGAGCCCGCCAATATGGGCGGGGCCATCTGGCTATATAAGCGGGCATTCTGCCATAGGATCCTCAGATTTCTTCTCCTTCAGCGACGACCACGATCTTCACTCTACAAGACTCGAAGCCTTTGCTGTTGACAAGTGCAGCGGATCAAGTCCTCTCTGCTCAGCTGATTCACCGCTCCTGCTAGCTGCCTTCAGCACTTCAGCTTCAGCGATCCTCTGGATGACCGTATGCCATTGACGCGGAGGAGCTGTCGTTCTCGACAAACGACCCCACCCCCTTGCCGTCTTTGGAGCCCAGTGAAGCCAATGCAGGCATGGACGCCAAACTTTTGGATGTTTTGGATCTGTGTTTGGAGTGGTCCCCGCCAGAGAAGCCCACCCACAGCTGCCTGGACGAATGGTTCCTGCCAGGGCGCCGCCAGGTATGGGCTTACATTTCTGCCACAATTCTGGATCAGAATATCAACTTGCATAATAATTATGCATGCACTGTATTTGTCCTCTTATGCTGTCGAGGTAATGCAAGAAATTTTGTGATTGGTTGTCAAGGCAGCCAATCAGAATTTAGCAGCCTCGGTCTCTGATTGGCTGGAATTATGGCACATTGTAACGCTGGGTTGTGTTGAGCACGCAAGCTGTTGGCATTTAGCGAGCACAGAGGGGGGCATCAGGTGAGCAAGCTAGTGAAACGTTGCACGCGCAAAAGAGAAGGTCTGCACACATCCAAAAACGTATTTTAAATGCAAAATTGATTTCCGTGCGCTCAAAAGACTTTTTTCTTTGCGAAACGAACATTTTCTCCACAAACTCAGATCGCGCGAGTGCAAAATGCACTTTTGTGCGCTCAAAATATGATCTTTCGCGCGCAGAATTGTGGCAGAAATGTAAGCCCATACCAGGCCCCTCGCCAGCGAGGCTCTTCGTTCTTCCCGGAGGTCCACGATGAATTCACCAAGTTGTGGCATGCCCCCTACTCGGCTCGCCTGCGTATTTTCGCTTCATCCGCCCTCACCTCATTCGACGGCGCTGAAGAGAAGGGGTATGAAAGACTGCCTCCCCTGGATGAGTCTGTGGCCGCGCTCATCTGCCCACCCACTGTCATCGGTTGAAAGGCGAAGGTCGCCCACCCGTCCATGCCGTGTAGGACGACTTCAGCCCTCGCTGGACGAGCTTCCTCTTTGGCTGGACAAGTGGCCTCGGCGCTTCACTCCATGGTGGTCCTCCAGGTCTTTCAGGTCAAACTCCTCTGCTGCATGGACAAGTCTGGCCCCGACCCCGCTGCAAGCCTGAGCCTCGTCAGCGCTCCCGGTTGGCTAGACGCTACCCGTTCCCTAAGCTCCAGGGACCCCAGCCCAAGATGGCACTGGACCCGGCGCCTGATCTGCGGGACAGGAAGATAAGGGGGCTAAGTCTCGCTGCAGCCAGACCACCCCCCAAGCAGCCTCGAGTATGCCTCCAAACACCCCGTTCAGTTCCGGGTGTTGAAGGCAATGTGTTTGTTGTGAATGCTGGGCCCGTTCAAGCGCCCACACACCTTTCCGCTGTGATAGCGTTTCCTCTTCCGCTTATCACGAGTGTCGAGTCCCTGCACGGCGACTCACTACTCAAACCAATCCAATCCCTTTTCACACGGGCCGAGGCCTGGCAGGCCATCCCCGGAATTTTGTGAATAATAAAACGAGGTTACAGAGGTGCCACCTCGGTACAGAGCAAAGATGCACACATCCTGCGCTCTGAGGTGATGAATTTACTGGCAAAAGGAGCCGCGGAGATGGTTCCTCCAGCCCAGAGTGAGTCAGGCTTTTACAGCCGTTACTTCCTCATCCCCAAAAAGGATGGCGGCTTACGGCCCATTCTTGATCTCAGGCACCTTGAACCGCGCCCTCATGAAATGGCCGTTCAGAATGATTAAATTGAAACAGATCATCTCACAAGTATGTCCAGGGGACTGGTTCTTTTCTCTGGACCTGAAAGACGCCCACTTTCACATCCAAATAGCCCCCCATCACAGACGATTCTTGAGATTTGCCTTTGAGAGAGTGGCATATCAATACACGGTCCTTCCCTTCGGACTGTCTCTAGCTCCTCGCACTTTTGCAAAGTGCATGGATGCGGCTCTTTCTCCTCTGAGAAAGATGGGAATTCGCATTCTAAATGACCTCGATGACTGGCTCGTCTTAGCCCAGTCAGAGGCCGAGCTACTATATCACAGATCCCTCCTCCTCAGCCACTTAGAATGCCTGGGACTCAGCGTCAACTTTGCCAAGAGAGCACTGTTCCCCAGCCAATGGATATTGATTCTGGGAGCAGTTTTTGAACATGCACTGGCCATACAGCGGCTTGCGGCCTTCTTTAAAGTTGGAGCCTCTCACCCTCTCAAGACGTTTCAGAAGCTGCTGGGCCTGCTTCATATGTGGCCCCTTCAGTATGGTGCGTGGCTCTGGGAACGGTCTGCAGAAGGAAGGTTGTTTCGACAGATGCGTCCAACAAGGGTTGGGGAGCTCTGTGCGATGGCAAACCGGCTTTCAGCCCTTGGTCAAAAGAGGAAGGTTGGCTACACGTCAACTGCCTGGAAATGCTGGCAGTTTGTTGGGCCCTTCAGACCTTCTTGCCAGACCTAAGGGGACACCACGTCCAGTCCACTCAGACAGCATGACATTGGTGTCCTATATAAATCACCAGGGCGGGCTCTCCTCGAAGCGCCTTTTCATTCTGGTGGAGCATCTCTTGGAATGGGCACAGCTCAACTTGCGTTCGCTGAGAGCAATGCATGTGCCGGGCAGGTTGAACCAAGGAGCAGACATACTGTCCCGGAGCAACGTCCCCTCAGAGCAGTGAATGTTCCATCCACAAACGGTTCAGTTAATCTGGGAGATCTTTGGGAAGGCAGAGGTTGACCTCTTCGCCTCAAAAGACAACTCTCATTGCCCAGTTTTTTCGAAGGACAAGGATGCGTTGGCCCACGACTGGTCCAACCTCCTCCTTTATGCTTTTCCCCCCATTCGCTCTGGAGGAACCAACACTGGTTCTCGGAGCTGTCTCGGCTGCTCATTGCAGTCCCGTGGCCCATTCCCCTGAGATGGACCTCCTCTCTCAGGCGAACAGAATGTTATGGCACCCCCAACGCAAGCTGTGGGCTCCACACCTCTGGCCTCTCGATGGGAGCCTTCAGACTTCCCTGAGAGCATTCTAAATATAATTTCTCAGGCTAGAGCCCCGTCTACGAGACGTCTTTATGCCCTTAAATGGTCGGTCTTCTCTGCCTGGTGCACAGCCCGCGGCAAAGACCCAACCTCCTGTGACATATCGTTGATATTGTCCTTCCTTCCTTCCTCTTAAGAGCCCTCCCTTTGAGCCGCTACAGTCGACCAACCTTCGACTCCTGTCGCTAAAAACCGCTCTGCTACTGGCTTTAGCATTGGTCAAGTGAATGGGGGACTTGCTCTGTGAGCCCTACCTGCCTTGAGTTCGGGCCTGGCGACTCTAAGGTTGTCCTGAAGCCAAGGCATTGTTATATACCTCTCCAAATAACCTTAAGTGTACCTTAAGTGCTCTCCACTTATTACACTCTCTGTGCTTCCTCCCTTGGAGGAGGACCAGGAGTTGAATTTACTCTCCCCCGTCAAGGTGCTGAGAATTTACATTGAGCGCTCCGCCCCATTTAGGCAGTCGGAACAGCTCTTTATTTGCTTTGGTGGCTGCACCAAGGGTCATCCGGTCACAAAGCAGAGACTTTCCCAGTGGATAGTTGACGCTATTACGCTAGCATACTCTTCCTTGGGCCTGCAATGCCCCATTGGAGTACGAGCCCACTCCACCAGAGGCGTGGCCTCTTCTTGGGCTTGGTCTAGCGGTCTGTCTATCGCAGAAATCTGTGCGGCAGCCGGCTGGGCCTCGCCGTCCACATTTGCTAGGTTTTACAACCTGGACGTCCCTGCCTTACAGGCTAGGGTCCTTTCTGTATAGTTGGCACGTACCTGCCAAAAGGCGGGACTAGCTCTGGGTAGTGTTTGGTAGGGTACCGTAACACACTCAAACCCGACATAATTGCTTTACTTCTTGTACACTCTCGGCCCTCCCTAAGTGCTGAGGATTTACAAGTTCCAAAACATCATGTTAGAGCTAATAACGGAGGCTTGAGTCATTGATATGCAGGCTAATGCAGTTATTAATGCAGTCTAATGCGATTATTAGAGAGAGAGAGAGAGAGAGAGAGAGAGAGAGCGAAAGAGAGAGAGGGAGAGAGAGATTAAGCGCTTGTGAATACGTGCGTCTGTGCGTCTCTCAGCAGCGTTCAGCAGCAGCGTCTACTAATAGCGAATCTTTAAGTTAAACTGCTTCAAGAACCTCGCAACTGAGAAATGTCACTTAGCTTTTCAGCTGCAAAACTATTTTATTGATAAATTCGCGGGGCAGCGCTGACAATAAGTTTCTGTTCGCGTCTCGTGTGCGCGAGTGCGTGTCTGTACTGTGTGTGCGTCTGTGAGAGAGACTGGGAGAAAGAAAGCGTGATTTCCGTAGCCTACATAAAAAAGGTGGAAGACATGGAAATAGTTTGTTATTTTTTACCCTATTTTTTGTTATATTTATTTGCTCAATGTCTTCTGGGGTTTTGGTTCTTTTACTGTTGTAGATAGCCCATAGTACAGGGTTCCTCAAATCTTGCCCTGGAGGGCCAATGCGCTGCAGAGTTTAGATCCAACCCTGATCAAACTCACCTACCTGTGATTTTCTAATGATCCTGAAGACATTGATTAGCATGCTCAGGTGTGTTTGATTAGGGTTAGAGCTAAACTCTGCAGGAAAGTAGATCTCGTGGGCCAGATTTGAGGATCCCTGCTATAGTATAACAAAAATATGATATATCTCTTCATTGTGTTTGGGCCCCCCTGGACGAGCGAACATAGGCCTAGAATGCCTATGCGTAAATCCGGCCCTGGTCATTGTAAACCTGCAGGATTCAAGAAATCACAGATTTGGAATGACCAGCTTCTCTTGCAGTGGCTGAAAGGGTCATCCCTTTGGCCTTCATCTGGGCAACCTCTTGTTTCAGGGTTTCAGTCACCTTAGAGTGGCTCGCCATCTTGTAATCTCAGTGAATTGGAGGAATGCTGCCAGTTAAATAGGGTTTGACATATAATTAAGGAAATTAGCACCAGGCGCCAGATTAACACCAATAACTTGGAGTCTGAAAGTGTTCTCTAATTTTGATCAGAGTTCTTTTTCATATATTTCATTACATTTTTTTTATACTGTGATTCAGAATACAATTAATTTATGAAATATGCTTAAAATCTGTCCTTCTACTCCTGTTAGGATAACTTCAAATAGGACTAAATAGTGACCTTGAAATGTAGGAAATTACAGGTTGTTCTCTAATTTTGATCTCCACTGTACACACGCACACACACACACACACACATTCATTTTAAAAGCTTTGTCAACCTAACCTAAAACATGTTGCAACTACTCAAACCTAAAACCTTAATTTTAGCCTAAATCGAAACAGGACTCACTTTGTGAGAAAAGGTGAGCTGCCTCTGCCTGGATGTCTTGTGTTGCAGGTATTTGTGATAATAAGGGTGGAGCATCAAATATCCAGGAGCCCTGTCCTGACATAATGGCTTCCTACACAGAGTCATACATACAAATGTAAACTGTAATAAAAATAACCAGTTTCTCCACATGTATTTATTCATTCTTAGATATCTGGCGTGTCCCGGATCAGGCATCATGTGTAAAGGCCTACTCACACTTTATGAATTATTGGCCCGTCATAAAACAGGTTATCCACTGACGAATCGCCTTTCTTCTGAGTCTAACATCTTCCGACTGTCAGACATCCTAAAAAGTACAACTGTGATATAGAACATATGAAGCCGTTATTAGGCATTTCAACATGTTGAAGTCAAGTTATTTACTGTACTGTGAACCCTCGAGTTTAGCTTTTAGCCACTTATTGTTTCTCTGAGGTAAAATAATTAGCTGAGCGCGTAAGGTAAGCGGTGGAATGTCTGTTGGTACACACTGTGTGGACAAAAATAGTAAAGTGACTATTAAAAGTCTAAAAATATTACATATACGTAAGTTTTATCTAACAAAACAGTATTTGTGAGGAATACTTTGTAACTGGCGCTCTCTCGAAGGCGGCAAGCGAACCCGCGAGCTGTGATCATCAAGACATTAAACACTGTCATTTTATTACAGAAAACAGATCATATATACTGAAATGCCCCTTGCAAGGCTCTACATACTATATTTCGAGGGTTTAAAGAACAGAAATAAATAATATAATTAAGCTCATAAATACAACGCCTTTACATTTTTAGTATGATACTGATAAAGCTGGTTGACTAGACGTATTTTTGGGGGAAAACACCTTTGAAGGAATTTGTTGTGTTTCCCCAGTTCAAACCTGATGCATTCATGACTTAACACAAAACGTTTAGCTGTGGTATACCGGGCTACGAACGTTATTTTGTTTTCAATAATTGGTTGAGAGTGCCATTGCCATTCTTTCGGTTTCTGCTCTTCTGTTCACTTTACCGTCAGTACTTCTACTTGCCACCTATTTGGAATAGTCCACGTTTTGTTTGGGGGGCATTATTTACATGACTCATACAAATAATTAATTTTCTTCTGATTTTACGTATCCAACATGTTTATGTTGTGTAAGGTTGTATCATAAATAAGTAGTTGCCTCTGGGCAATGACAATATTAACATTATTTTTTAATAAATTTTATCAAGTTTTTGGAGTCCCCCTCGATGAGGCGCAATGCCTTTGTCTGTGGACCATCGAGCAAATATGGCGGCTTAGCAATAGGTGGAAAGCTTGAACGAGCAAAAATGAAATGATTTCAGTTCAGTGTTATTGTCCACGGTCGCAGCTGCAGAAAGGTAGGCTAAAATGCATTTGCCAACAACATTAAAAGGTGAAACCATCAAAGTGCCCCCAGTATTCTGCTAGGGGCAAGCGGTTTTAAGCTTGATGTTGAACATAAGGGGGTTGACTGCTACCTTGCTAGCACACTCTCATATGTAGTAGCAGCAATGCCAGAATTATGTCAGTAATATATTTCAAGTTATTAATGGACGAAAATCTCGATCTGTACTGTCACTCTGAATTATTAAAAATTACTGTTTGTGCGTAAATTTGTTGCAGGTTGAATGCATGTTATAATGTTTTGTGAACCAATAATTATGCAATATAGAACTTGATCCACAAAGATATAATATGCATTTTAAGAACTTGGAGCACAACAACAATAATATCATGACAATTGTTTATGCATTTAAACGTGCTGTTTATACATCCAGACATAAATGTTTGACTACTTTTCTCAGAGCATGTGATTTATATATCATTGTCATATGACGAGAAGAGATTTCACCTGCTATCAGTTGGTGATTCATTGTACACTAAAGACAGCTGTTTTATGTATTTATTTATTTTTTTGTACAGTGTGTCATAATGCACATAAACAATCTGAATTCCTTCCTGTATATTTATGCACATTGTAGTGCCTATAGTTGGTATCCCTGTTTCTGCTTTGTATCAAGTGTAATGTATATATAATGCATCTCTAGTGTTATTATAGTATTATTAGATTAAACACTGTCTAGTTTTGTGTAATTTCCACTTTCACTTCTGTAAGCATTCAAGTCCAACCAGTAGGGGGTGCTTACACACACACACACACACACACACACACACACACACACACATTCATTAATGTTGAAACTTGCTTTCAATTTTAATAACATTGTTAATCAGCTGTCGAATGTAGCATGCGTTGACGTTGTTAACCAGCAATAGTAATGAGCTGTCATGATTAGCCACATTAACATTTTTTTATTATTAATAATAGTGTTTTGTAGTAAACTGGTGGTTCACTTATATTATAACACAAAAGCTAAAGTTAAAACATTTAATTATAATTTACACTTGAGTATAAATATTAGCCATAAACGAAACCATTGTATGTACAAATGTGAATGGCAAAAAAGTGCTATTAAGTCCATAAAGTGTAGGAGATATTTAAATTGAATTCAGTTTGCATTTCCCATTTGTTTATTTATAGTTTGAGAAATCTGTTTATTTTTAAATTGCATTTACAATATATTCAATTTTATCCAAAGTGACTTTGAGAATAATAAAAGCATAGGCTAATTATTTAGTTTAATATTGGTTTGTGTGCTTAATGAGATGTGATGAGGAGATGCATTGTTGAGATAAAGAGGAAAGTTTGAGTGAGCAAACAGCACTGTGTAGAAATGTACTATTTTCTGGTGGCATAAAAATAAGGTTAATTACTATTAAGTGATTGTTTGACAGCTATAATTTAAACACAAATTATGAAAAAAATGCATGTATTAAAATATGCACGTTCATGCATGGATTTTTGAAACTAAAGTAATCGATCTTAACCTATTCTATTGGTTTATTTATTATAGGGGTATTTGCACGAAGCAGGTTTACAGTGGCCAAGTAACTTTGCAACCTGCCACAATAATATGCAGACATTAAAAAAATACAGAAAAAAATGAAAATAACTACATCTTACCATTACTGTTACAGACAATGGTGGTGTTTGAAGCTGCCACCATTTCGACAGAATGTAGCCTTTTTAATATAGCTAGATACTGTAATGTTACCAGAACTTATTTCTATGATATAAATTTCTTAAACAACATATTTCGGACTAATACAATGCAGCAACAAGTTTTACAATTTTGCATTGTAGTTTAAATGAAGTACACAATTCCTATAAATTCTAGATCTCTGCGGTGAAAAATGAGGGTTGATTTAAAATACTGAAATCTGTTGAATCTTATTATGGTAACTAGTACTTTAAGCCATAATGTTACTGACCAGTCATACAATGGCATAGGGCTGGGCGATATGGCCAAAATATTATCACAAATTTTTTTCCCATTTCATATTATATTGATATTTATCACGATATTCATTTACCATTAATGGAGAAGGAAATGCTTTCCACATGTTTGTTAGACCTTGAGAATGAATGTAACGATAATTTGTTTCTTCACAATTAAACTCCACAGAGCTACCTATTAGGGCTGCATGATATATCGTTTCGAAAACTATGCAGTGTTATTACATTTGATTATTCAATTTCTGTACCTGAATACTGTTAGACTTATACCTGAAAAATATAAAGCACTGCTTATTTCATTTGTATCTTTGTTCTGTTATTTATCTATGCTTGTAATTTGTTTATTTTCAATGCTGATTTACTCGCCTACAAAGTCACCCCAATCATTGATTATTTTTTTTCCAAATAGAGTTATTGAAGTCATCTGATTTTTTTTTTCCATATCGCAATATATATCGCAGAAAAAAAATATATCGCAATGTGAGTTTTTTCTAATATCGTGCAGCCCTACTACCTATTAATAGCACTGTATAACTGTAAAAATTAATGAAAAAATACCTTGGTTGTAGGGATGTGCAAAAAATATCGCAGGCAATTCATTGCCGTTTATGAACTCGATTTTGTGTAGCTTGTCAGTGAACTACATATGCATTTTAAGAACTTGGAGCACAACAACAATAATATCATGACAATTGTTTATGCATTTAAACGTGCTGTTTATACATCCAGACATAAATGTTTGACTACTTTTCTCAGAGCATGTGATTTATATATCATTGTCATATGACGAGAAGAGATTTCACCTGCTATCAGTTGGTGATTCATTGTACACTAAAGACAGCTGTTTTATGTATTTATTTATTTTTTTGTACAGTGTGTCATAATGCACATAAACAATCTGAATTCCTTCCTGTATATTTATGCACATTGTAGTGCCTATAGTTGGTATCCCTGTTTCTGCTTTGTATCAAGTGTAATGTATATATAATGCATCTCTAGTGTTATTATAGTATTATTAGATTAAACACTGTCTAGTTTTGTGTAATTTCCACTTTCACTTCTGTAAGCATTCAAGTCCAACCAGTAGGGGGTGCTTACACACACACACACACACACACACACACACACACACACACACACACACACACACACACACACACACACACACACACACACACACACACACACACACACACACACACACACACATTCATTAATGTTGAAACTTGCTTTCAATTTTAATAACATTGTTAATCAGCTGTCGAATGTAGCATGCGTTGACGTTGTTAACCAGCAATAGTAATGAGCTGTCATGATTAGCCACATTAACATTTTTTTATTATTAATAATAGTGTTTTGTAGTAAACTGGTGGTTCACTTATATTATAACACAAAAGCTAAAGTTAAAACATTTAATTATAATTTACACTTGAGTATAAATATTAGCCATAAACGAAACCATTGTATGTACAAATGTGAATGGCAAAAAAGTGCTATTAAGTCCATAAAGTGTAGGAGATATTTAAATTGAATTCAGTTTGCATTTCCCATTTGTTTATTTATAGTTTGAGAAATCTGTTTATTTTTAAATTGCATTTACAATATATTCAATTTTATCCAAAGTGACTTTGAGAATAATAAAAGCATAGGCTAATTATTTAGTTTAATATTGGTTTGTGTGCTTAATGAGATGTGATGAGGAGATGCATTGTTGAGATAAAGAGGAAAGTTTGAGTGAGCAAACAGCACTGTGTAGAAATGTACTATTTTCTGGTGGCATAAAAATAAGGTTAATTACTATTAAGTGATTGTTTGACAGCTATAATTTAAACACAAATTATGAAAAAAATGCATGTATTAAAATATGCACGTTCATGCATGGATTTTTGAAACTAAAGTAATCGATCTTAACCTATTCTATTGGTTTATTTATTATAGGGGTATTTGCACGAAGCAGGTTTACAGTGGCCAAGTAACTTTGCAACCTGCCACAATAATATGCAGACATTAAAAAAATACAGAAAAAAATGAAAATAACTACATCTTACCATTACTGTTACAGACAATGGTGGTGTTTGAAGCTGCCACCATTTCGACAGAATGTAGCCTTTTTAATATAGCTAGATACTGTAATGTTACCAGAACTTATTTCTATGATATAAATTTCTTAAACAACATATTTCGGACTAATACAATGCAGCAACAAGTTTTACAATTTTGCATTGTAGTTTAAATGAAGTACACAATTCCTATAAATTCTAGATCTCTGCGGTGAAAAATGAGGGTTGATTTAAAATACTGAAATCTGTTGAATCTTATTATGGTAACTAGTACTTTAAGCCATAATGTTACTGACCAGTCATACAATGGCATAGGGCTGGGCGATATGGCCAAAATATTATCACAAATTTTTTTCCCATTTCATATTATATTGATATTTATCACGATATTCATTTACCATTAATGGAGAAGGAAATGCTTTCCATAGACCTTGAAGACCTTGAGAATGAATGTAACGATAATTTGTTTCTTCACAATTAAACTCCACAGAGCTAGCTGCATGATCTGCATGATATATCGTTTCGAAAACTATGCAGTGTTATTACATTTGATTATTCAATTTCTGTACCTGAATACTGTTAGACTTATACCTGAAAAATATAAAGCACTGCTTATTTCATTTGTATCTTTGTTCTGTTATTTATCTATGCTTGTAATTTGTTTATTTTCAATGCTGATTTACTCGCCTACAAAGTCACCCCAATCATTGATTATTTTTTTTCCAAATAGAGTTATTGAAGTCATCTGATTTTTTTTTTTCATATCGCAATATATATCGCAGAAAAAAAAATATCGCAATGTGAGCTTTTTTCCAATACCGTGCAGCCATAGTCAGAGGCCTCTCTGACATGGTCTATTTGCATAGCTTAAAGTCCACGTTTTAGAACAATGTCTTTAAGGTTTTCCCTATGCATAATTCACTTTCCAAAAGGAGCGCCTTTACTGACGAGATGCGCATGAAAATCACATTCGATTTTTTTGCACAGCCCTACTTGGTTGTATGATACTCCTTAAAAATAGTAATAACTAGGGATGTAACGATTCACTCAACTCACAGTTCGATTCGATTCACAATTTTGATTTCACGATTCGATTCGATTCACAAATTTAAATTTTTTTTTAACAAAATGAGATTTAAGACAAATTATAAATTAAATGTGTCCTTTTATTATTGCTTGGACAAAATGCTGCACATTTCTTTGTGAAATTGAAATATAACATGATCCAAACAAAGATGCTGCATACATGCAACATGAGCAGTTTTTAATCTAAATTAGATTGTATAATTTTGAAATTTGAAGCAAAAACAGGATGGTTTGACTTCAGTTTTATGAAACTATACATACAAATATCTGCATGAAACAGCGGATGAGCTGAATGAGACGCAGATTCACTCTCTGCCAGCAGGTGGCGCTTAAAGCATTTCCTTGTTTTCCGCTGTAAACAAAGCAGCGCTGAACTTATGAACTGTAATATGCGTTATACAGAGGCAAGATGAAAAGAAAAAATACCATCTAAACTTTTCTAAAGACAGTAAGTTCCCCTCAGACATACAATCATATGAACTCCTACACCTAAATGAATCGCGATTTGTTTAGCATCTCAACCGATTTGAATCGTCACATATTTGAATCGATTTTCAACCGGCTCGCGGTTAATCGTTACATCCCTAATAATAACATATTTTTGTAATAATTTCTTCAAGTTTAACCAGACTTTTATTTTGACAGGTTGTTGTTACATGTGTATGAGTTTGTGTATCAGATGAAACCATGCCATTCATTTACACAAGGGCACGCAGAGCATGCAGACTTGGCCTATCAGTGACAAGCACTGACTGGCTGTTGTCACATTTATTTCTGCTGTTAGATTAATCCATATAAAGTAAAAATGTCCAGAGCTTATCATCAATATTGAAATTTAAACACAATTTCGACGTATCATTTATCGCCCAGCCCTACAATGGCAACTGTTGTTTTCTGCCATATTGTCTAAGCTTGACTGTAAGATGTATTTTAATAGTTTTAAGTAGAATTTTACTGAAATTTTCAAAAACTATTGTGGTAAGATACTGCAAGGAACTTTAAAAAAGTTCCTTTTTTAAATCCTAAAATAAATTCTATAAGAAGGGCATGCTATGGATCCAACTGTGCCTATATTTGCTATAGGGTAATTTAATGTTTAATGTCTCTACCTTAACATTAATTCATTTATATATTGATATGCATGCTCGTCTCATTTTTTTGTCCCCAGAAACGGTCCTTAGGACTCCTAGGAATGTCTGGTTTGAGGGAGAGTGCCAAAGTAGAGGAAAATGACACACTCAATGTCAAGAAATTCTCAGGACCTTATGAACAGCGAGACATTCTGTGCAGAGGGAACTACATCAGGACCGTTAGTGCATTGTCCTCAAGAAACCATGGCACTACTCAGTGACCAAGGAGACCTCCTGACCAGTGTTGGTTTTATGGACTCCATCTGCTCAGATGGACCAGCCAAGGCTGCTTACGTCAATGGATCCACCTCACCCCATATCTCAGATGAAGTCTTGTTGGATATTTCAAAAAATGTACCAGGATTCCTTCCCAAATCATTACACAATCAGAATTCTGTCACAACCAACGTCCACTTTGAAGGACCCGATCCACTCAGAAAAGAAGGGGAAATAACAATCAGGCAAACATTGACAGCGGAGGATGTGGAGAATAGGGGAATATGGGGCTTTGATACAGAATCTCCAGAAAGCTCATTAGATAATTATGATGATGGAAATGACCTTAGCTGGAATCCCCAAAGAGAATTTATGAAGTTCCTGTGGGATGATGATAATGGTCTTGAAATGGAGGGAAAACTGTCCCCTGTTCCTTCACCCATCAACCACAAAAGAAGAGTTCCTTCACCACTCGGCCATAAAAGAAGAAAACGTAAAGAAAAACCGGTGTTAAAAGTCGATCCTTCAGAGGACATCTACTCTGAGTTGAATTTTGATTCAAAAAAAGATCACCTAGGTGAAGGAAGCCGGATAGAATGCAGTCCTGTTAAGAAGACATGTTGCCCAAGGAAACCATCCAAATTACAGTCACCCATTGTAAAACGTACCAAGTATTTTAATGGAGCTGCTGAGGCAGTCAAACACCTATTTACCAAACCAGCAAAAAAACCTATTAGCAAAACTCAAAAGATGGGATTGATTAGAGAAACTTTGCCATCAGACTCATGTTCTATAGAGGAACCTACATTTTTTCCACGTAACAGTGGTTTTCAAGAGAAATCTCAAAAACACAGACAAATTACATGTAATACAGACACAACTAGTTCAAAGCCATTCATATGTAAGGAATGTGGACAGTGTTTCCATGATCAGAGTTCGCTGTTAAGTCACATAACTGTTCACCGGGACAAGCAACAGAAAATTACGAAAGACATAAATGAGTTGCAACAAATTAAAGATGAAGGAAAAGATGCAAAGTTGCAGTGCCCACAGTGCACCTTTGGAACGAACTGTCCGAACACCTTTGTGCAACACGCTAAGACCCATGAGAAGGACAAGCGGTACTATAGTTGTAATAAGTGCGATTTTGTCGAAATGAATGAAGTTGAACTGAGACGCCATTTGCTTCATAAACATGGCGTCAGTGGGGCTGAGCTGACTGTTTGGAAATCAGATGGGTTTCAGGAACGTAAAGTCAATAAATCAGCATGTCCAATTTCCTTCTCCCGTTCTTTTCAAAGAAAAACTAAAAGCATCATTGGAAATCATATTGAGGCTTCGTGTCAACCGCAGTTTAATGAAGAACAGGCATCCTCACATTCCCTTGACAATAGTGATGAAGAACCATCTCCAACTCAACAGCCGTTCTCTGTTTGCAATGTTCTTACATCATGTGCAAAACCAACAGCAAGGTCACCAAAATTGTCGTTAAAGCTCCGGGCACCAGACAAAAACAAAAGCTTGTCATCCAATGAGAAGTGCGGTCTTGTGCGGAAGAAGAAAGTGTGGATGAATAAAGGTGTCCAAAGCCAATCAAGACTTGACAAATCAATTCACACACTTTTATCCAGAAAGAAACATAGTGACCAGAGTGCCTCAGAATGCAACACTCATCAGGAGCCTGATGGAAGCAGTACAACAGAGTGTCTTGACGATTCCCTCAGTTGTGAGACCACATTCTCTGGAACAGGAGCTAGTTCGTCCCCGTTAAAGTATCTGAAAAGATCGGTTCATTCTAAAGAAGGGAACACTAAAAGAACTTCTAAGTCTGATGAAAACATCACTTGTTCAGAAGATGTTGGAAACACCAACTATATGCATTTAAGTTTGGAAAAGCAAACGTTGAAGAAGTCACCTTCCAAAAGGAAAATGTCTACTCCATTCCACAATATGCAGGGTCAAGATATTCTTTTAGATTTCCCCAAATGTCGACAAAATTTGAAGAAACCTGAAACATCCAAGAGGAGTAAAGAAATTAACAACGGTCACTTTATGTGTGATTCTAATGATAATCTTGGACTTGAAGAATGTGAAAGTAATGAGAATGCTAATGCGCGTTTTGTAAAAAAACAGACTTCACCTGCAAAGGCAAGTCTTGGTGCCTCAACTAGTCACTTTGAGAAAAATCACAGTTCCCCAAGGATGTTTCCTGTCAAAGATGAATGCAAGGATGAAGAAATCTCAGAACAGATCACAGCTGTAAAGCGTGAACCGAACTCAGATGTTGAGACAGATCTGAAGGCTTGTCCGTACTGCCCTGCTGTATTTGAGTCAGGAATTAGCCTCTCTAATCATATAAGAGGACATTTGCACAGAGTGGGCCTGAAAGCACGGAAAGCTGTATCTGCAGCTAAGGTGACTTCTCTTGACAAAGTACCTCCAGTTCGACGACGAACACTGCCACCATTCAAAACAGGTGATGCTTCTCTTATACTTGATATACTTTCTTGCATCTATACAGAGGTTTTCAAATTCATTTGTTAATAAAATCAATTAAGATAGTAGTTATGCAGAAAAGCCTTTAATTATGAGACTTTCCTTTTTTCAGGTTTAAAAAACAATTGCAAAGAAATTGGGAGGAAAATAATGATAAGCCAATAATTATTGTCAAGTTATGGTCGCTAACTGGAAAACCAGCTGCTAAATAAAATATCTAGTCTACAATCAAGCTTTATCTGAACTCTGTCTTATAAAGCTATAATCACTTGTAATTGAAAAGGCATTAAATTATAAGCTGTAAAATGGAAAGATTGGAGGTTCACTGAGAAGAGCGATGTGCCATTGCTGATGTTTCACTTCTCTGAGCTGTATTTCATTACAGGTGCTGACATGCTGGCCAAATGTACTTGATTAGTTTATAGTCAGGAAAGGTGTGTGTTGGAGCATCGCTGATAGGTGTACAATGCGGGTGTTTAAAGATACCTTTAAACTAGTAGTTTAAAATTCTGACACAACCAGTGTGTTGCAAGTTAGCTAAATGCAGGCTGGTTAGTGTAGACATTTTCAATTTTAGTTTGGACAAATTTAATTGGCTTCTAAGCAATAAATATCTGTTGTAAATGAAGCTGATTACATGTGGCTTCCCTGTTGCCTTCTGATCCCAACAGAAGAGGGTACATCCCAGACTGATCATCCAGCAAAGCTGAAAACTGACTGCCAACAGACAGAGCTTATCTGTCCTCTCTGTAGGGAGTGGTTTGACACAAGGACTGGGCTGTCCAACCATGTACGAGGCCACCTGAAGCGCCTGGGCAAACCTTTTTCCACCGTGTCTAAATCTCCAGTGATCATATTGAAAGAATTGATGCGTGACAAGAAACAGTTTCAGATGAAGCTTCAGGTTCTTGAGAAGAAGTGCCGCTCCACCAATTCTTTCCATCTTATTAGGTTGAGTAACGGTTTAACCTTTGCATCTACTGTCAAACAGCAGAAAGATGATAAGGAGGAAAAGAAAAGGTTAGACATTCATAAAGGCTCACCACCAAGTGATCTGATTGGAATTTTGAAGAAGAGAAGAACCCATGAAGAGACCAAAGCAAGGCACTCATCCCACACTGCCAGAAAGGCTCTCCTTTTATCTTCAGGCAAAGACTGTGACATGGAGATACAACCTTTCAAAGCTGTGCCAAATTCACTAGCAGGTAATGTTTCATTGAAGGAACGGTTCATGCAAAATAATTCTGTAACTATTTACTCACTCTCATGTTTGACCAAGCCCATATGCTTCCAACAAATGCAGAAAAAGAACAAGCATACATTTTTTGACATGAGGGAGTTAATAATGACAGAATTATTATTTTGAGGGGAACTATCTCTTTAAACAACATGTAAAGATTAATAAACCTTCTATAGCTATAACAATTTCAAATGTAACCATAGAACTTTTATTTTGACTATGGACCCTTTTCACGTTTTTGGGTTTCTCAGAAGCAAAAGTCATCATAGTTGGGTGAAATTTTATAGAGATTAATGGGAGACTACAGCAAATTTTATTCGTGCATTCACATTTGTTCAAATAGCAAAAGAAAAAAAATCCACAATAGTGTTTCCATGATTATCCAAAACAGAAAATACAGTATCTCACAGAAGTGAGTACACCCTTCACATTTTTAAGTGTTGTCACATGAAAAGATATAATAAAATATTTACAAAAATGTGAGGGGTGTACTCACTTCTGTGAGATACTGTGTATATATATATAGGAGATTGATTACGACAGTCAGAAGAGAGAAAGATTAAATTTACTATTACTTCCTCTAGAGCTGTGAAGTTAATCAAAATAGTTTCGATCTTGGCTTCTAACGACTATGAAAACGCAATAATCGAGATAAAACGATTATTATGGCCCATTCTGCCCCTTTCAGCAGTGCGCTTTCGCTCTTACATAAAAGCTCAAACTTCACGTGCAAATCAGTAAAATCATGTAAGGTGACTTTCGCAAAATGAGACGTGCTTGATTTATTGACGTTTATTAGATTTATTCGTGTTTTTAAAAGCACGAAAGAGAACTTGCGCTGTTCCGTGCACGCGCTCCGACACGGTACAGAACACGGACAGTGCGTGCCAGTGTTGCCAATTAATTTTCAGGGGCAGTTGCTAAAGGCAGATCGATTTGTTGCTAAAAGTTCTTAAATGTCATTGCGTGATGACGTCATTGCATAACCATGACACAAAACAGCGTTTTTACATAGAATACACAACGAGATTACTCAAATCTCAGCGAAACATTTTAAATGTTATTTAAAAATCTTTTAAATGTTATTTGTTCATAAAAATATTATAAACATAAAATATACAAAGGAAGTTTAATTCTTAAAGTGAAGACTATGCTGTTTTATTTTACATTCGATTATTCAATTTCTGTAGTAGGCTGTTAGCTAGACTTGCATAAACAACTTAAAGCACTGTTTGCTTCATTTGTATCTTTTTTCTATTGTATTTGAGTTTTGCTTTTTGTTTTTAATTATATTACTGTTTTTTTTTTCTTCTTATATTAGTTACCATAGTATTCTGCTGTGGTATTGAGAATTGTGAAATTTTGCTGGTTTCTAAAATGTAGATGTCATTGCGACCTTATTTACAGAAAATGTATATTTGATGTATATTGCTATCTTTAAATTAATCACTCGTATAAAGTTTTGCTCATGTGGCCCACTCATAACCGTGTTAAATAATCGTGATTACAATATTTACCAAAAAAATCGTGATGATGATTTTTACCATAATCGGGCAGCCCTAACTTCATTAGCCATTGTATTAGAAACACCCTTGTGCAGTGTTGTAATTTAACACAAAGTATAATCTTATAAATGTACAATAACTTATAAAATATATAATATAATATAAAATATATATTTTATATAAAAAAACAATAGTTACGATTTTAATCGTGTCATAATCGTCTGTGAAAAGAGTCCATAAAAATTCAGTCTGTGGTATATATTTACCATACATTAACATTTTATATAAATATAATAATATAAATCAAATGTACATCTCCAAATATAATAACTGTAAGTGTTTAAGTTTATATATTGTGTTTCTTTTACAGAAAAAAGTGAACTCAATAGAAAAGTGTGCGTGCACTGTAATACCACATTCCACAGTGGTGTTAGTCTCTCCAATCATTTGAGGGCATATGCACATAGAAAGAAAAAAGCTCTTCTGGACGGAACTAGTATGTATCTTTCTTTTCTCTTATGTAAATGCATTTGTGTACTTACATTTGACTTCCTGTTTATGAAGGATGCTGCACCTCACCGTCTACTTTCATCTACCATCTACTGCAGAATGCATGTCACATGCTAACTCCCTTTACTAAACTTTGCTTTGACTGTGCCAATTTCTCATAACAAGTAACATGGAAGTAACTGAACAAGTAACTTAAAAAATATATAATTGTTTTTGATAATCTGATTCAGGTGCTTTTGGTAGCAGACATTTACTCTTAACACCTGATGGTCTTTCAGATTATAGTTGCTGCATGATGACATTGTAGAAGTATTGTTATCATTTGATTTAAGTTATTCACAATCAAATGTCTAATAATAGAGGGTTACTGTGTTATTCGGCTGGTCATGTGATCTCAATATGGCTACCAGTCGGCCACCACAAGGGTAATAACATTTACATTACTCATGAAAGGTGTGAAACCCTTTGGATTAAAAGTTATTTTAATGTAATATATGGATTAGGTGCTTTAACATATTTTGCTAAACATGTAAGAAGACTTCAATGTTGTCATAGGTGAAAACCTATGGTGTGCTTTTTAAAATGCCCTTATTTTGTTTGTATAGTTTCTAATAAATACATTGTTTATTATTGCAGCTTTTGACTGTAAACAGAGAAAGCAAAGATCAAGGTCTGGGTCAAAGAAGAAAATGTACTCGCTGCTGCACACACCAGAAGAAATCTATAGACTTACTTGCAGGTAACCTTTATCCTACAAATGTTTAAAAAATATATATATTTAATACATTATTATAAAAACAAAGTTTAATACGTCTTTAAATTATTATTTTTTATGTACATTAGAATGTGTCCTGTTTCTGAGCATAAAATAATGACTATCATACATTTTTAACATTATTTTCAGTAGACACCCACTAAAAAGTTCAGTGTAACAATAGTTCATATAACAAAAAATCTTGTCAGACACTTTTAGAACAAGAATCATTAGATGCCATCAAAAGACTATTAAAGGATCACAGTGCAGCCCCCAAAATACTAATTAATTAAACCCATCTTTGCCACTATTCTTCAAATAACAAGGTTTTACCCACTTGTCAGCAAATAGTTTTTTTTTAGTAATTTAAAATACAACTAATACAACTTAAAATAATCACCGATCAGAATAAGTATGTTGTTTCATTTTTACAAAAATCTGTTGCACTGAATGGCGATGGAACATTATTTGAAACATTAAAGCAGACAATTTACTTCCATTTAATATGCTTTCTATGTACAGTATATAAAATCACTTTTGTAAATTTAATTTGTTGCAGATACTGAAATGAGATGTTTCGTCTTTGACCCATACAGTATACAGTGGGTACGGAAAGTATTCAGACCCCCTTAAATTTTTCAGTCATTGTTATATTGCAGCCATTTGCTAAAATCATTTAAGTTATTTTTTTTTCCTCATTAATGTACACACAGCACCCCATATTGACAGAAAAACACAGAATTGTTGACATTTTTGCAGATTTATTAAAAAAGAAAAACTGAAATATCACATGGTCCTAGGAAAGATGAATGCGGCCAAGTACAGGGATATCCTGGATGAAAACCTTCTCCAGAGTGCTCAGGACCTCAGACTGGGCCGAAGGTTTACCTTCCAACAAGACAATGCCCCTAAGCACACAGCTAAAATAACGAAGGAGTGGCTTCACAACAACTCTGTGACTGTTCTTGAATGGCCCAGCCAGAGTCCTGACTTAAACCCAATTGAGCATCTCTGGAGAGACCTAAAAATGGCTGTCCACCAACGTTTACCATCCAACCTGACAGAACTGGAGAGGATCTGCAAGGAGGAATGGCAGAGGATCCCCAAATCCAGGTGTGAAAAACTTGTTGCATCTTTCCCAAAAAGACTCATGGCTGTATTAGATCAAAAGGGTGCTTCTACTAAATACTGAGCAAAGGGTCTGAATACTTAGGACCATGTGATATTTCAGTTTTTCTTTTTTAATAAATCTGCAAAAATGTCAACGATTCTGTGTTTTTCTGTCAATATGGGGTGCTGTGTGTACATTAATGAGGAAAAAAAATTAACTTAAATGATTTTAGCAAATGGCTGCAATATAACAAAGAGTGAAAAATTGAAGGGGGTCTGAATACTTTCCGTACCCACTGTATATGTGTGTGTGTATTTAACATAAATCTAATTAAATGTATATTACATACTTTTTAATAAAAATAGTTTTGTGTGGATCTTTGTAATCTAATGTGTAATTGTTTCCATGTTCAGGTTTTGTGATCTAGTCTTCCAAGGCCCTTTGTCAGTGCAGGAGGACTGGATAAAACATTTACAGAGGCACATCATGAATACCGCTGTACCGCACACAGGGGCAGGGATGGTGGAAGTCACCTCCTTCCCCAAGGACTCTTGCCCCAACACCAACACAGTACCACAGGCACAACCTTCAGTGATGCAAACATCCTCATGAGCCTAAGAACACACTATTTTTCCTTGGAATATCACTTGTATGTAAATTGTTTGGTTCCCATTTAAATTTTATATTGCCATCAGTAAGGACTTCTGTTTTTTACTCTTTGTGAGGATCCATTCTTATCACAGACTGCTTTTTAGATATTGTTACATTGTGCTGGTGTTGTACATGGTCAAAGAACGTACGAACGGTGGGTGAAAATGTCGAGATTTCAGTGAAACCCACCACCAAAAGACAACCTTTACCTCAGATGCTTCTCACATTGAATTTACTCTTGTCAAAGCAGATTTATGCTCTACAAAAACTGAAATGATTCTGTATGTGGATTTTATAACAACCCATTTTAATTTGAGAACAAACGTGATTTTTTTTGTCCCATCCATGGATTTTAGAAGGTGCACATGTGTGTATAAATTTAAGTCTACACATTTACTTCAGACGTTTGACTCATGCCAACACATCAGTCATTATGTGAAACGACCCATTCTATTGATATTAAAAGGTCAGACAGTATGCATGTCATAACTACGTTTACACCATTTCCTGTAATATTTTGGTTTTCATTTATTACCGTTTTGATTTGATCTTAAATCTGTAAGTTTGCCACATGTGCAAAAGAAAGAAAAAAAAACATTAACTGTTACTTGTGTAGACCATTTTTTATGGTTCAAATATTTTTGTCTATAAACCTTTTTAGGTAATTTATGTGGAGAAAAAAAAAAGTAAATCACTATAAACAATTTTGCTGTTCAGAATAAAATGTTTTTGTCATCTTCAACTTAAGCTATGAATGTAATAATGTGTTTGTAAATGTGTTGATATCAGTTTGTGCCACATAATCTACATATTGCAAGAGTAGCAGTCATTTTCCACACATACACCTGAATACTGAATATTTGTTGTTTGTATATATGCTGCTAAAATGTGAACTATAAGTGCTAGTTTCAACATGGTATGCAGCTTCAAATAACAATTGCTAGTAGTCTTCTATTCTTATAACTTGGATAACTTACGAATCTGCACAGACAACTTTAGATAAGGATGAATTCCTAGTGATACTGGAATATATGCAGAAAGCAAAATCATCCTCTCTAATGAGGCAGACCTACAGTCATGTGAAAGAAACTGGATTTAATGGGAGATCCTGAGCAGTTAGGTCTTGCCGGGTTTGTGGATAATGTGTACAAATATAAGAACAACTATGCCTCCATTCACAAACACTGGCAGACTATTGAACTGTAGGGCTCAGTATCTTTAATAATTTTTCACCAGCTGTAACTATAAACACTTATCAAGATAGAAATGGGGAACAACATCAAAACCAAATGGAAGGGGGTGGGCCAGTGGTCTATAAACCAACGTGTTTAAAATGTATGTATGCAGAAATGTACACTCTAAAAAATGCTGGGTTGTTTCAACCCAACTTTGGGTCAAATATGGACTAACCCAACTGTTGGGTTAAATTTTTACATTAAATTTTTAACCCAAAAGTTGGGTTAGTCCAAATTTGACCCAAAGTTGGGTTGAAATAACCCAGCATTTTTTAGAGTGTAGTATGTAAAGCCCTGAAGCTACTGAAGTAAAGTAGAATATGCATGTCTGAATGCCAAGCCAGTCAGAGTACAAAACACAGAAGTCACAATCTCTTTACTTAAATACATTTAATTTGGGATTTTTTGCTGGTATTGTTCTTTGTAATATTAGCCCTTAGTGCTAAAACTTAAGGTTAATCTAATTGCTTTTTAAAAACATTGTAACATATATCCAAATCTTGTTCATCTTACACAACATTTAATAACAATCAAAGAAAAGATAAAATAAGACATTAATAATTACACAACAAAGAATGTTAAGGGCAGTTGTTCTAGATGTTCTTTCACAAATGTGTGGCTTCTTTGAAGATATAATCATAATGACAGCGCATAAGTGAACCGCGGGCAGCTTTACAAAGTCATTGAGGTTCTAATCATGAGACGCAGGGTGTACATCCAGTTAGTCCTTGATATGCCTCTTATCAGCACAGTAAAGCAAAAACATTTCACATGTTTCACTCTTAACAAAGGAAATACAAAAACACATTCTCTGACTCAAAAACATGCTGCAATATTGCTGTTATTGCTAAAGAGAAAAGGTGAACTTTCATCATCTTTCGTCACATATTTCATCATGTCAGATCATGTCTTTTGGAGTGTATAAATTGTTGAGAAGTGCTGCTCCTAAACTCAAAGTACAAATCTAATGAAATAAATTATGTGTTTAATGTACAAAACATTAAATGTATTCTAAGTTGAACTGTTTTCATAACTAAACCTCACTTAAAAACTGGTGTTGATAGACACTTTTGAAAACAAATTTTATGAGAACTACTGACCTTTCAATACTTAAAGGGACAGTTCACCCAGAAATGGTCATTCTGTCATTATTTACTCACTCTTGTGTCATTCCAAACCTGTATGACATAAGAAGGAACATAAAAGAAGATATTTAGAATATCTCAGTGTTTTCTGTCCATTCAATAAGAGTCAGTGGGGTCGGATGTTGTTTTGGACTCAATTAAATGGACAAAAAACAGTTCAAAATATCTTCTTTTGTGTTCCAAAGTAGTAATAAAGTCAGGTTTGGAACGACAAGTAAATCATGACAGAATTTTCATTTTTGGGTGCACTGTCCCTTTAAAATATGCATCAGCCTGCATATTAAATATGACAACAAAAATGTATGCAAATAACACAATATACATATGTAAATGTATAACAGAACATAATTTAAACTAAATATATCTTCTAACCGGCAAACAGTTCCTGATGTATTTTGCAACACGTGTGTTTTTGCTTCCTGTCTTTGAGGCCCATTTACAGACCATATTGTTGATGGCAGGCCCGTAGAAATTTCTGCAGATTTCCACAGAACTGAAATGTCCATCAGTCCGTTTAGTCACTACTGATACTTTCCTTGACCTCAAGAGGCAGCGTGTCGAAAAGATGATCCTCCACGAAGAGAAGGTTTTTCCGAAGAAGGCGACACTGGCCAACCTGGAATGGAAGGCAATCCAAGCAGTTCCCTTTGAGCTCAAGATGAGACAGCTGAACTAACTGCCCAATCGCCTCTGGGACGGAAGTGATGCTGTTATGACCCACACATAAAACCTTTAGTTTGGAACATTTAAACAGCTGACAAGGCAAAACTTCTACCTTGTTCTCTGTAATTGCGAAATGTTGAAGATTGTGAAGGTAACCAACCTCCACTGGTATACTTGAGATGCAATTGTGGCTGAGGTCAATGTGCCTCAGCTTGGGCAGATGAAACAGAGCTGGAGGAAGAGTCTCCAGTTTATTGTGACAGATAATGAGGGACTCCAGACTCTTTACTAGGCCTATCGATGGTGGAATGGCAGTGATCTTGTTGCACCACAACTTTAGGCACATCAATCTTCTCAGGTGCTGAAAGCTGATGATCTCCTCAATGGTCCGGATATTATTATTCTTCAAATCTAGTTCTTGCAAGTTAGCCAAGCTAAATATGGCATGGGGGATCCTCTCCAAATCACAGTTCTGGAGCTCCAAATCAACCAGGCTGGTCATCTTCTTGAGACTGTTCAATACCAATAACTTAGTCCCATCATTGTGTATCACCAGTCTGGTGAGATGAGGCGAGAGTTCTGTTAGATTAGTAGGTATTTTGTTGAGATTGCTTTTGAGGTACAATGTCCTCAAGTGTCTCAGATCTCTCAGTGACTCCAAACCTATCATCTTGTTGTGTTCAGAGTTCAAGCTCCCAATCAGGTTCAGTTCCTTGAGGCTCCTCAACAGATAAATCCATGGTGGGATTTCTGCAACATCAGTAAACTTAATGTGAAGGCATCGCAGATGGTCGCGGAGAAAAGTGAAAGCAGTTTGTTCGACTTTAGCGGGGCAGTGATACAGATGTAGTTCCCGTAGGTTGGTCATCTGAGAAACTTTGGCTGAAATCCTGACCTCAGGAATAAGCTCTAACTTGAGGACTTCCAGATCGGTGAGGTCAAATACAGCATTAGGGAGTCCCGACAGCATAAAGAGGTGAAGTTCTTGTTCATCTTGAGCATTGGATGTCACATGCTGACGTATTTTTTCAAACGTCCACTCGTGGTTAAGGCTTATTTCTCGTAGTTTGTTCTCACTAACCTCAGATAGAAATACGCCGAATCGTTTGGAGTACAACTGGTCGTATTGGTCGACCATGTGTAGAAGAAACGCAAAGTCATTTTTGACATCAGGAATATCACTAAAGCTACTTTCCTCTCTGACTTTTTCAAAAGAGTACTCCTTAAGAGGTCTCCTGAAGAGCCAGTAGAGCGTATACAAACACACCAGTCCATAGAGACATATCATAGCCATGAAAGTGAAAACAAGTTTCCTCAACATGAATGCCATGTTGTGCGTGCAAAAGAACCGATCATACCCGGTCAAACTTTCAGTTTCAGGTTGGCATATATGGCAGAAACTGATCTTCGAGGCAAATGTTGATGTATAGCTCAAGATCAAAATGATCTTTAGTGCTTTTATCGCCGTCTGAGCCACGTAGAGTTTATAGATGAAGTCACTGTCTTCTACATGGACTCGAAATTTTCGCACTTTCTCAAAAAGAGCCTTGGCTTGTTCTCCATCTTTTTTGTCTAAAGTGGTCAGGCTAGGAGCTTCTGCAATAAGCTTTTCGGTTGGAAACTGCACTGTTGGAGTTTCCATCAAAGGTGTAGACTGACTGCTTTCCTCCGAGGATACGTGTTTCTGGAAAACCACACCGCCTGTGAACCTCTGCTTTTCCTCAGAATCTTCACAAGCGGTTTCAGACAAAGCTTTCGTTGTCCATGGTGATTCAAAGCACCGCCCCAAAATGGAAACAAAGTGTTCAATCTTTGAGCTGGTCTTTGGGTACTTGAACCAAAAATTGCTGCTTACCATCAGCATTATGGTGTGTATGAGAGCAAGGTAAGGGAAGTATTTGTTGTACCATGGTAGGGCCTCATGGTAGCACATTTGGTTGACAAAAACATACTGCTGATAGTCCAGATTTGTTTTTCGTCCTCTGGGTTGAGTTTGAGACCACATATCTTCTGCTTTTAAGGGGGTAGGTTGAGTGTTAAGAAGTCCGTGTGCAACGCTGTCAGGAAGGTCTCTGGTTGTTGAGGGTGCAGTGCCCAGAACTGATGTGGAACCTTCTAGTCGGTTTTGTGCTGCCTCAGGGTTTGTGCTTTCCTCAAGAATGGGAAGACATGCCACTTGGTCTTTGGACAATTGCATAGTCCCCGAAAATATGGCTAACATCAACATTATTACCCCAATATAATCCATGAACACGTCCCACCATGGTTTCAGAATACGGTAGTTCGGCTGGATGTCATTAAGGGAGGCAACTTCAGTTAGACTAAACATCCCTGTAATAAAGAGTAGTGCAGTCAGTGCATATGAAACCAGTGCATATTTGAACAGAATTAATTACATGTGAGTAATTGTACATAAGTCTATTACATGTAATCAACATTTAGAGATGTTATTGTTGTACACATTTGAAAGTCTTAGGTGTTTATTCCAAGATAAAATAAACAAATACTATATTTGATCGAGTAGATTTACATTTTGTCAGGTTCTTTTACTGAAAGTGACTTACAGTACAAATGTATAGGCCTACATAAGTGAGTGAGTTAAACCACACAGAGTGCATGTACTGACTGCATGACTTGACAAATGTCTGCTAGCCACATGTGGCTTCAAGTTACAACATGAAAGGTCCTAAACATGTCAAGAGTGTGTCATGTTTGAAATGGCACTTCACTGTGATGACTTACATGTTCGTGTGGCATGAGAAACACATGTCCATTCACTTCAGATACGATTCCTGATTCTAGGTTAAAACATTTTTGGCTGCCAATGTCGTATAAATAGCCCAATTCTGTTTTTAAATTCCCAGTGGCATGCGCACAGTTCGAGCACTGCTTTATTTGATGCCTGCTAGTTTCTCAAAGTGGTGCGTGAGAAATAGATTCTGGAAACACATGGCAGCTGTTAATCATTAGAGTTGTCTTTGTTAACCATTTATGGGAATTAAGAAATATATAAGCTAAGTATCCCACAATTCTAACTTTGAGGTGATTGCACAGCTGTGTCATTCCACACAAATAGTATTTTATGTGTCTTTACTTTGACTTTTATATATAGTGAACTTTCCAGGACAAGTTTAAGCGTCCTCCATCACTACAATTCACATTTTGTTATATTTGTCAGTAGGGGGCGATCGTAAAAATACAGAAAACTGTTTTAATGTACCGTATGTCAGTAATAAATTGTCTTAAGAAATACCTTGTCGTGTCAAGACACACAAGGTCAAATGGATAAAACTGTATACTATAAAATTGCACTGAAATTATTATCAGTAAACTTTTTAAAATCATTTCAGAATGGAAATGCACACACATTTAGTACATTTATATAATAATAAAAATAATAATAAATAAACCTGTAAATTTAAATTACAAACGTTTATAGGTTGTTCTGAAATGGATATCACCAGGCTAATGAAACATTGTCTTAAAATAGAAATATTCTCATTCGTATAATGCAGTCTGAAACGCTAAACTGCTGAACTCACATAACCTGCAACCCCAGGGAATAATGTATTTCTATGTAGTATGAAGAAATAAGTCCCTAAGACCCAGATAAAAACAGTAAAACGGTTCACTTACTGTCTCTATGCCGTTTTTCACTGGGATGGAAGAGTGCGCGGTCTCGTTATTTTGATTGTCATCTTGCTTAAGACGCTAGATTTGTCAAAAGTTGTCGTTGAGCAGGAAATGGACTACAAAAGTCAAATACCTAAACGCTACCAAACAATCTTCTTTCAGCATAGCAATGTAGTGTCCGTCAAGCACTGTACACGCTGTCCAGAGAAGTCTGAGTCCGGCGAGAGGTTTAAAATATGCGACTCTTTGTCCGACCTGCTACGACTTGTAGTTCAGCAGTCAAGATGACGGAGCTGTTCCGTTCGTCAACTGCGCATTTCATTGGACGCTGACAGCGTAGCGTTTATGAACGCACTGGATAAAGGTGAATTATCACCAAAAAGTCGTTTAGAGCTGCAGACGCGCATTGTACACAAAGCAGTGTTTTAGATTATTTTTTTTTTTTTTATTAAAGGTGGAGTCTATGAGGTATTACAGTTCTGACAGTCATAACTATTTAATGTAAGACTAACCCTGTGCACTCTTTCTTCTACTTTCTTTTCCTCTTCCTTTTATTATGCGGAAACTAGGACCCAGATGCTTAAATGGTGGAGCAATGTTTGGCTGGCACAGTGCGCAGGAAATATTTTGGTAACTAAAACCAACCCACCCCAAATGTTTTTTTCAAGTTTCAGCTAGTTTGTGAGAGGAACATAGATTTTCCTTTGCTGTCTGACTGAATCATAAACACGTGTATTTTTCTTCTTATTCTGTCATTTATTTTTTCCCATCAGTATTTGAATGCTTTTAATTATTCATAAAAAAAATAATAATCATGATATAGTTTATGGCATGCTTAGGCTACTTATACTTATTATTTCCCTAAATTACAGAAGCCCAAATGATCTACGCATTTCTACAGTTTATGCAAGTTCAACACACTTTATTTTACACATGCAGCTGCCATAAAAATAGATAAGATGTCATGACCTGTTTATCAGTGCATTTGCGCCTTTATTGCTCTTGAGTTTCATTAGAAGGGGATAGGTGATCCCTTAAGAGAGATATGAGTGTTCTCAGCATGATTATAAAAAGGCCCAACCCTTGGTTTTTGAGGGCACTACAAGTGGAATGAAACTAATAATAACTTTGTATGATATATCTGCATTATTAAGCACAACTGATTAAAGAATTTAGGAATGGTATATAATTTTCAAACAGAGCATGATTGTTGGAACTTTGAAATCCTTATCAGTAAACAGTGGAATTAAAAAGAACAAATAGTGACAAATATTTTTAAAATGAGACTGCAAATCACGTGCATTTTCCATTGTAGTCAAATTAAAACCACGTGCAATACTGCACCTGCAGTATGTTTCATACCAGCCATTTATTCAGTAGCCTACTGTTTATAATCAAATTTGAGCTAAAAAAAAACTACACAATTAGATGCATATTGTGCTAGGACTGGCTCTAACATCTAAGTTGGGCTGTTACAACTTCTATCAAACCTTCTTTTAATAGAAATAATTTTATTATAAAGAACATAGCAAATCAAATGTGAAAACAGGCATGAACAAAACACCTTAATTCCTGGAATGTCAGATAAAGAGACTACATCATGTGAAAAATATAACAAATTGAACATTTGAAATGTGGCGAGAGAAAAAAAAAACGGCATGTATTTAAACGCAAGAAACCTATCTTCGCATGTGTTGAACATGAATGAGTTTGTCGAATCATTAATTAGTAAATTTGGTCCGTGTGGCTGTCCGTCTCCTGTACACGTGACCTAGAAAACCTATAAATATGGGTAGCGGGCGTCCATTGTATTCAGCAGAGAGTCACTGCAGTGGACAACAGACGGTAATAGTATGGCGTCGACGAGCCGGTTAGTTACATTTCTGCTGGTTTTGTGTCTCTGATCTTGATCTGTAAACGCACGGCATAGATGACCTTTGAATCTGTCCAGTGTGGTCCTCCATAGGCGTTTAGTCGTAGTTTGTTGTCGTGCGTATAAAGGAGATCTTGGATAATGAATACACTGTCATTTTCTGCTAGCGCATGCCGGCTGTCCGTTCGCATCTTATGAAATAAGACAAAATGAGAGCTCATTGCTGCTAATAATTTTAAAATACAAGCAGTCAGATGAGTTGTTTCAAGTGCGTGGAAGGTTGAGATGCCTGTCAAAACCAAACCAAAGAGCATAGTCATCACAGAGATAACTGCACGCACATCACTATCCAGATGGGCACTTCAAAACTCTCAGGAAGTGATTCCCATTGATTATTTATCTAATAAATATCTTCTTTATTTATCCTGACTCATGTCTGCATTGTTGTGACTGTAACATCAGTGTTTAGTAGCAGTCATCTTGCTGTAACAGTCCAAGCCACCCTTCAGTCCACTGTTAATAATGAACCTATTCTGTATTATGACATGTTATTTTGATTGTGTAGCTGCTGAAAGGATCAGGGCAAAGGCAGATTCTTCAGTATTCTATTTTTTTAGGAACGGATTCATCATAATTGAAAAGTGATGCAAATTGAAGCTTATGATTGTGTATATATATATATATATATATATATATATATGTTGCACACATTTATAAAATGATGCATAACAAACCCTTAGCTGAGCATATGGCATATTCAAAATAATGGATAACTTAATAACAATACATTAGGGGTCAGGAAGGGACACTGAAAGTTGATGTGAAAAATGAAGAAAAGGAAAAATGATGAAAATAGATCTCTAATTAATCTGTATCCAATAAAAAAAAAAAAACGAATATGCCCCTGCTTTATATGAATGTCTGTGCTGGTTTGTTTGCCATCTTCTTGTAGTGTTTACTGTATCCTAATCCACAGACAAACAGTTGTTTTCTAATGTCAGTAGAGTTCAAGAGTTCATGTGGATTTTTCCTGACCTCTGGAATTTTGTCTGTTTTAGTGGAGCCTCTCTTCCCAAGGTGCAATGCCCCAATCACCCCGATGCAATACTGGTGGAGGACTACAGGGCAGGAGACATGATCTGTCCTGAATGTGGCCTTGTAGTAGGTATGCTTCTGAATATTAGAGCTTTAAAGGATTAGCTCACTTCCAGAATAAAAATTTCCTAATAATTTACTCACCCCCATGTCATCCAAGATGTTAATGTCTTTCTTCAGTCGCAAAGAAATTTCGGTTTTTGAGGAGAACATTCCAGGATTTTTCTCCATATAATGGACTTCAATTGTGGCCAACGGCTGAAGGTCCAAATTGCAGTTTCAATGCAGCTTCAAAGGGGCTCTACACGATCCCAGCTGAGGAATAAGGGTCTTATCTAGCGAAAAAGATCTATCTTTAAAAAATACAAATTTTTATACTTTTTAACCACAAATGCTCGTCCTGCACTAGCTCTTCTTCATGCGTTACGTAATCACATTGGAAAGGTCACGTGTGAAAAGTGAATGTGCAAAGAAAGTCAAATGCCCTTAACAAAAAAAGGTAAAACAACGATGTCTAGACGATTTTGAAATTGGAGGAGAAAATGAGATGGAGTTTTTCGTCCTACCCTACCTTTTTGACCCGGAGTACACAGACGAAGATTTAACTGCACGTGACCTTTCCAACGTGATTACGTAATGTGTGAATTTGTGGACGCGCATCACGGAGCTAGTGTAAGATGTGCATTTGTGGTTAAAAAGTATATAAATTCGTATTTTTTTAAGAAAATTATCAATCGTTTTGATAGATAAGACCCTTATTCCTGGATTTCGATTTCAAGTTTTCCTTTCTCTTTGGAGTGTTACAAGCTCTTGGTGCATAAAAAAAAGATCTGTAAAGTTGCAAAGACTAAAGTCTCAAACCCAAAGAGATATTCTATTTAAAAGTTAAGACTCGTCCACGCCCCCCTACTAAAACACCTCATTTAAACACGCCCCCACATGTCTACGTCACTGTGTGGGAAGATTTGCATAACACCGCCCAACTGTTCACGCAAAGAAAGAAGGCGTAACTTTATTTTCGCTGTAGAATTGTTGTTGCCGCCGCCGCCGCCATGTCGGGGAGACTCTGTGTGTTTCGTTGTGTAAGCGAAAATACTTTGTTTGATTTTCCAAAAGAGGACACGACTAGAAATCAGTGGTTAAGTTGTATTTACAACACTGTTCCAGAACAGTTCAACCCAAATATTCAGATGTGTGCAGCACATTTTACGGAGGACTGTTTCCTGAACCTGGGAGAGTAGACTACAATGCCATCTGTTCTGACTCACAGCCTGTAAGTATGTTTACATATTTAAAGAATTTGCCACTGATGATTCAAACGCACGTTTTAAGCAGTGTAGAGTAGCGATTGTTGTTTGTCATTTCTCCGATCACAAATGCAGACATGGTTTTATGTTTACACGGCGTGATATGCAACACAATGTGTAAAAAGACTGTATAAGTCATTATAATCAGTAATTATGTCCCCACTGGATGCAACAAATGCCTCGTTTATAATGGGTTTTATTGGTTTTGTCTCATTGCACCGGGACACGGCATCACAGTATGGTAAGGGGCGTAACATTTCCGTCATACGCTTGAGTTATTCAGCCAATCACAACACACTGGATAGCTGGCCAATCAGAGCACACCTCGCTTTTCAGACCGATGAGCTTTGTAAAAATAGACGAGTTTCAGAAAGGGGGGGCATAGAGGAGAAACAGTAATGTGTTTTTTGACCTTAAACTGCATAAACGCATTTCATTACACCAAATACACAAAATAATGTTCATTTTTAGCAACGTCATATGGCCCCTTTAATTTCTTTTCGACTGAAGACAGAAAGACATGAACATCTTGGATGACATGGGGGTGAGTAAATTATCAGGAAATTTTTATTCTGAAAGTGAACATCCTTTAAGTGGACATTTTTCATCACTAGCTTAATAAGACAATAAGCTTGTGGTTCCTTTCATTCTCAGGTGACCGTGTAATTGATGTAGGGTCAGAGTGGAGAACGTTCACTAATGAGAAAGCAACTAAAGACCCGTCTCGTGTTGGTGACGCTCAGAATCCTCTCCTCAATGGAGGAGACCTCACCACCATGATCAGCAAAGTAAGGAACTTGTCTGCCTATTTAATGACTTTGCATTTGGAAGGTTTGGAGCACAATTGTATGTCCTCATCATGATTTTTTTTTTATTTTATTTTTTTTTATATATTTCCCATATGATATTTCAGGGAACAGGTGCAGCAAGCTTTGATGAGTTTGGAAATTCCAAGTACCAGAATCGGAGAACCATGAGCAGCTCTGATCGAGCCATGTTGAATGCCTTCAAAGAGATCAGCACCATGGCCGACAGGATCAACCTCCCCAGAAACATCATTGTGAGTGTCTCAGCCTACTGTTATTGAATTAGATGGTAACGTAATAATGCAATGTAATTATGCTGCCTTCAAGTGCACCTGGGAAGTTGGGCATTGTGTATATCGTCACACATTCAGGTTGGAAAGATGACGGAGGTAGCCTAAACAAAACCAGAAAATTATATTGTGAACAGTTAAGCCAAATAACTACTACTGAATTATGAAAATGATTCATTTCAATCACATACTTTATGCATGAACAAAAATATTTAGTTTTCATAAAGAAGACCATGAGTTATTAACTTTACACTTTTCTGTTAGCTTCTTCATACATCAAACCATTTGATGAGTGAACATGATTGAAATACAGCATGCAAATTTAAAATAATTTGCAAAATCATTCATTTCCATTCACTACAGATGGTTTCTGCTCACTGATCTCTATATATAGATTTCAGAAATTTGATTTTATCTATTATAGATCAGGGTTTCTGTCATGTTTCACATCGACTACCTTCCGATGTCACAACTCAGCAACACGTGTATCATCTAGAATTCAGAGTTTCACATTTCTAAATACGACTGCCCTTGGTCATCCATTGACCAATATTTCCAACCTCACTTGGCAAGCATATTCCTCCATCCTCTCAGTAAATCTCTCTTTCTCTGTTACAGGACCAAACAAACAACTTGTTCAAACAGGTTTACGAACAAAAGAGTCTGAAAGGCAGAAGTAATGATGCGATCGCTTCGGCCTGCCTTTACATAGCTTGCAGACAGGAGGGCGTCCCTAGAACATTTAAAGGTTGAAACTGCATATTCTTTTTTATGATGTTGTTGATTGATAGACATTATTGTACTGAATTTATTGTGTCTGCCATCAACATTAGCTCAACTTATAGTGTGCAACAGTCGGGTTCTGGAATCCTGCTAATTTTCTCCATAATTGGTTGGAGGAATTGATTTTTAACAATAACTTAAAAACAGACTTGCTGTGAGATTGTTAATCGATGGTATCAAAGTTTGTAATATTGTAAATCATCTCATAGCTGGTTGGTTCATGGTTTATAACTCTTAAAAGACTTTTCTAAAATCCCTATGGGAAAAATACTTCCAGAACAAAGGCTGCTGAAAAAGTGGATGGGCACTTTTGCCCTCAGTAGCTTGAGCTTATTTGTTTGAGCGACCAATGGAAGGCAAAGGGAGTGTTCTGGAAAACCTCTTAGTTTTATAATGGCGCTTTTCCACTGCATGGTACGGCTCGGTACGGTTCACTTTTGGGGGGTTTTCCACTGGGTACAGTAACTGGTACCTGGTACTTTTTTTAGTACCACCTCGGTTGAGGTTCCAAGCTAACCGTATCGTTACCAAAACGTGACGTGTAAACTCTGCTGATCACGGATTGGCTGGAGAGAATCATCACTACCTGCGTCACAGAACTTGCGACACAAACACAACAGAACCGCTAGATTTAAATCAGCACAGCCAGCGAAGCATCGAACGCAACTGTTTTAAACGAGCGCACCTTTTTTAACAACCAAAAAGTGTCTGTTTCATTGTCTGTTGAGGAAGTACAGACGTTCCTCTCGTTGATAGCAGAGGAGCGGATCCAGCGAGCTTGATGGGGCGATGCGGAATGGAAAAAGTTTTTCAGGAGTCGCGGCAATAGAGGCGGCGCAACTATAAACGACATGTGAATAATCCCGCCCACTCTAAAGCGATACTAAACTGCAGTGGAAACGCAAACCGAGCCGTGCTGAGCCGAGTCATACCATGCAGTGGAAAAGGGCCATAACTGCAGTTGGTGATGCTACTGATGCAGAAATGACACACTTCACCTTTAGCATTATGCTAGATAACTCTATAACTGAAGATATTTAGCTATCAATATTCCAGCAGGTTTTGATATACAAGTTTGTAATCATTTCTATCTCCCTCCACCCCAGAAATCTGTGCCGTGTCTCGGATCTCGAAGAAGGAGATTGGCCGTTGCTTCAAGCTTCTCCTGAAGGCTCTTAAGACGAGCGTGGACCTTATTACAACCAGCGACTTCATGTCACGTTTCTGCTCCAACTTGGGCTTGCCCAAACAGGTGCAGATGGCGGCCACTTACATTGCCAGGAAGGCCGTTGAACTAGACTTGGTTCCAGGGCGCAGTCCGATCTCAGTGGCAGCTGCAGCCATATACATGGCCTCTCAAGCGTCTGCTGAGAAGAAGACACAGAAGGGTAAGTGAAAACAAATGAAGACTTCAAATTAGGGCTGTGCGATTAATCGAAAAAACAAAAAGGAATTTTGTAATGGTTTAATGGAAACTATAAGAATTTATGTGATAGTTTCTATTGTTTTTTTTTCAGCAGGGTAATGATACCCATACTGTGCTGCACATTATTGACAATATTGAGCTGAAGCTTGACTTTGCAAATTTAAAATCGCAAATTAAATCGCAATCGCAATATCTGTCAAAAAAATCGCAATTTGATATTTTCCCCCAAATCGCACAGCCCTACTTCAAATGCAAAAGCACTTTTATCAGGCTCCTATGTTTGTTATTTCATTTTAAAGGTGGGTTAAGGGATTTCTGGTAGCCAATGTTAACTCATTATAATCAGTGATGCTGACTACACCATAGATATATATATTTATCTATGGTCTACACTGGATGCGGCGCGACACCTACAAGTTTGTTTTGGTACTCGGACCGACTCCGTTTTCTAAAGCGTTTTTGAAAAAATACATACCCCACCTTTAATGTCAACAAAAAGGACCTATTCATTGCCAAAAAATGACTGAACCCAACCATAGGAGTCTGATAAAAATGCTCATTTTAGAGGAAACTTTCAGACGGCACTTAGTGGCTTTTGCATTTGAAGTCTTCAAATATGTAATCCAGTCTTTGTGATAATCACATACAAAAGGTGATATGTTAGTGTCCTTGATTAATGGAATTTATTTATTGTGCAGAGATTGGGGACATTACTGGAGTGGCAGACGTCACAATCCGTCAGTCCTACCGTCTCATTTATCCCCGCGCTGCCAATCTCTTTCCTCCAGACTTCAAGTTTGACACACCAGTGGATAAACTGCCTCAACTGTGAACACCCATGTGCCCCACTCTCACCGCTCTTTGTACTGTCTGAATTTTTGCCCTTTTCTCTTTGAAATTGGCAAGGTTTGCTCTTTCCTCGTGAAGGCACAAGCCTTTTGAAAAGACGACGGCAGGGATTCGACAAAGTACAGAAGACATTCCAAAATGTATCACTGATTGCAGGCTGTACTTTCATTTGTGTGTATATAAATTGTACATATTAGAGGCAGCCATATCACCCTGTAGCCCAAGACTGGTTACCCACTGAAGCTAAGCAGGGCTGAGCCTGGTCAGTACCTGGATGGGAGACCTCCTGGGAAAACTAGGTTGCTGCTGGAAGAGGTGTTAGTGAGGCAGCAGGGGGTGCTCACCCTGTGGTCTGTGTGGGTCCTAACGCCCCAGTATAGTGATGGGGACACTATACTGTCAACAAGCACCGTCCTTCGGATGAGACGTTAAACCGAGGTCCTGACTCTCTGTGGTCATTAAAAATCCCAGGATGTCTTTCGAAAAGAGTAGAGGTGTGACCTCGGCATCCTGGCCAAATTTGCCCATTGGCCTCTGATCATCATGGCCTCCTAACAATCCCCAAATCTACTGATTGGCTTCATCACTCTGTCTCCTCTCCACCAATAAGCTGGTGTGTGGTGGGCGTTCTGGCGCACTATGGCTGCCGTCACATCATCCAGGTGGATGCTGCACACTGGTGGTGGATGACCATGTAAAGCGCTTTGAGTACTTAGAAAAGCGCTATATAAATGTAATGAATTATATGTCTAAGTGAGAATTTGGTGGTTGCAACTAGGCATATTTCTTACTGTAACATTTTCTTTTGTAGAAGATGATTTTATTAGCTTGTTTGCATTATATTTAGTAACTTAAATAATAAATGCTTTTCAGAAAAGCATGGCGAACGTCTTGGAAATCCCCAAAACAGCTTACCTTGAGCTTTGAAAGCGTGTAGCTGACAAATGGTTTTATTTCCCTCTTTTTTAATTCACGAGGGGAATGGTATGACGCGAAAGTTTCTGTTTGTGTGTTTCCGTTCCTGCACTCACATCTGTTATTATAAAGATTTCATGAAACACCAGAGAATCTTTTTTGAAGTGACAATAAACGACTTTCAACCTCATTAGGTCTACAAAATGTAAGACTCACAACTTACATAAACATTTAATTTTTGCATTCATGATGGCTGACAGTTTTAGCAAAACCTGTTATTTACACCATTGTCAAGTCAAACTTCACAATTGTACCTTTGAAACTTTTCTGCATCATGCTCAGACATACGAGTAGTAGTGAGTAGAAAACCTGTGTACAGTCCTTTGTTTTCCCACAATTTAGATAAAACATGGATATTTTAGTCGAAAATTAGTGCTTCCAGCTTTATAGTGTTTATGTAGTGTAGCCTATATAATTCACCAGACCTCAAACTAGCATCTACCCCTCCACTTGGATTGCTTATTACATATATGAAGCTTCAGGCCTAGTTTTGAACATCTAGACTAGTTATTAGTATATTCATATTGATATTTGGTGTCTAGCATAGATTCCAGTCTGTCATGACTCATGACCACATATGGAAAAACAGGAGGAATTTCAGTAAGGAACAACTAGGTCATGACTGAGGTAATGTGATTGCCTGTCACACATACACACTACTGTTCAAAAGTTTGAGGTTGGTAACATTTTTGAAAGAAATTACTTGGGCTCACCAAGGCTGCATTTATTTGAACAAAAAATACAGTAAAAATAGTAACACTGAAATATTAACATTTTAAATTACGGTTTACTATTTGAATATATTTTAAAATGTGAGTATGAATATGATTATCTTCTTATCCAGGTTATGAGGTACACTCAAAAGTTTGAGGTCAGCAAGATTTTTTTTTTGTTTGTTTTAAGAAATTAATACTTTTATTCATTCAGTAAGGACATTAATCTAAAGTGACAGTAAAGACATTTACAATTAATTTCTACCTCAATTAAATGCTGTTCTTTATAACTTTCTATTCATCAAATAATCCTGAGAAAAAAGTATCACTGTTTCCACAAAAATATTGATAATAATTTATTGGGCAGCAAATCAGCGTATTAGACTGATTTCTGAAGGATCACGTGACACTGAAGACTGGAGTAATGACTGCTGAAAATTCAGCTTTGCTTCACAAGAATAAATTACATTTTAAAATGTATTAAAATAAAAAACAATTGTTTTAAATTGCCAAAATATTTAACTTTTTACTGTATTTTTAATTAAAAAAATTAGCCTTGGTGAGCATAAGAGACTTACAAAAAAATAAAAAACAAAAACCATACAGACCCCAAACTTTTGAACGGTAGATTATTTAGAGAGATGATGAAGAAGAAATGAATAAACCGAAGTGGAGGAGGTCTGACCTCCCCGACAAGCATCTCAAAGATGAGCACGCCGAGCCCCCACCAGTCCACCGCACGCGTGTAGGACGTTTCGGTTAACACCTCAGGAGCCAGAAATTCTGGAGTGCCACAGAAAGTGCTCGTCCTGTCCTGGTAACCCATTCCTAACACACAAACAGGTAGAACATTTGCCTCTGGTGCTTGTACAGTGGACAACACAACAACAAACATATCCTTACCTTCTTTACAAAGACCAAAATCAGCAATCTTGACGAATCCCTCTGTGTCAAGCAGTAAGTTATCCAACTTCAGATCTCTAAAGAATACATGTAGTAATCCTCAAATTGACACAATGAAAAACAATGAAATTTGTGTTAAAATTTCAAGTTAAGTACAGAGCACCACCATTTTTTCTTATACCTGTAAACAATCTCGTGCTCGTGTAAAAACTGTAACCCCAGGACAACACAAGCTGCATAAAACCTGCAACAATCAAGAACAACAGAACCTGCAATGCTGATAAAGGCTTGATTACAATCATCTAAAAAGCATGACTTGTGTCACTCACGTGGCCCGCGGTTCTGAAAACACATCGGCATGAATGTGCATCATGAGGTCTCCTCCCGCCGCGTACTCCATCACAAAACACACATGCTCCTTGGTCTGGAAACATGCAAAAAGATTGACGAGGAATGGGTGCCGCACACTGTTCACAGTCTCAAATATCCTCTTCTCACACATCAAACTGGCAAAACAGAAAATAAGACAGGATAAAATAAGACAGCTAGTAGTTGACAAGTGTTGCTCACAAATTATCATATATAAAACAGAGAAGAAAAATGTACCTTTCAACCTCATCACGGGCAACAATATCTCCCTTCTTAAGGGCCTTGATGGCAAACATTTCACCTGTAATACTGTATTCCGCTAATAACACCTGAAGGAAAAGGTTAAGTGACAAAGATGTAATGACATTTAGATTCTGTGAGTGTCTTTTGTGTCACTATTTTGGGTATTTGTCTAGGCCCTGGTCTAGGTATATGTAGTGCTATATGGTTGTTAGGGCATTCTGGGTGGTTGTTTACCAGTCATATAAGACCACCCTCAAGTCTCTACAATATCTTGCCAAAGATATCATTGAGTCTCTCCCTCAAATGTAAATATATAGCTTTTTTTGCCAGCTGTATGATCTGTCACTGAAAAGAAATCTGACAGGTATGATCACTTACTAAATAAATTAATAGCAAAAAAGTAGGAATGTCAGATGCTAACAGATTTTCATGTAATGGACAATAACCAATAAATGATCTATATGAAATAAAAATAATAAATAAATATATATTTTATTTTTATCATTCAGGATATAATATATAAAATATATATTACATATAAATAAGTCCAAATTAAATAAAGCACTAAAATGTAAAAATCAATCATTTTAAATGCTACAGATAAAGGCATCAAAATATTTATAATGTTCAATGCAAAAAAGTGGTTATTTTGAGATTATTTGTAGTTAAATTTTTTGTTTTTAAATGTGAACTTTAAATGAGAATAAGATGATGTCAAAGGTTGTTTAAATGTAAAAAGAAAATGTTCAGCACAAAAACAGCCATAATAAATATCAGTAACATTTTACAATAAGGTTCCATTTGTTGATATTAGTTAACTACATTAGTTACCATAAACTAACAATGAAAAATCCTTCTAAAGCAATTATTAATCATAGTTAATGTTAATTGCAACATTTACTAATACATTACCGAAGTTGTATCTGTTCATATTATTTAATGGACATACACTAACATGAACTAACAATGAACAGTTGTATTTTTATTAACTAACATTAACAAAGATCAATAAATGCTGTAACAAGTGTGTTGCTCATGGTTATTTAATGTTAGTTAATGCATTAACTAACATGAACTAATGGGACCTTATTGTTACCTAAATATCCAATAATAATATTGCCTTAGCAATTATTACCACTAAATTAAAAAAAGGAAACTGTAACATAAATAGCCTCATACCTTTCCAAAATGTCCACGGCCTAACACTGCAACACATTTAAAGTCTTTAAGACTGAAATGAAACTGTTCTTCCTCCTCTTCATCCCTACAACAACAAAAGTCCTTTAGTAGTGTCGAGTGTATATTTGCTAGTACAAGAAATACATAAAAACTATAAATGGTTCACCTTATTTCTGTGTTCTTTTGGACAGTTATGAGCTGTAACGCTGAAGGCTGAGTCTCATGTTCTTCTGTTTCTTCAAGGTCAGACTGAACAATGATGCTATTCCTGTCATTTCGGTAGTCAAATGAGGTCAAAGTGTCCTGCAAAAGAAAAACAATCCTTTCAGTTGCCGCCGTTTATACAAGATGACACTGGATAACTGTTATCTTTATGTTAATAAAGGTAACGGCGAAGGCATTTCCTTTTCCTTTCAAATGCAAGGGGGCAGATGAGAGCCTAAACATGAATTGCATGTTTAAAGAAGTCTTTAACTGTGCTTTCAAGGAAACAGATTACATCAATGCAGTTATCTCACAATGTTATCTCTACGACAACCACATTATAGTGTGTGATGTTACCCGTTCTTGCTCTTTGTTGGGGATCTTGTCCTCAGGCAGGACTTCTCTTATACTAACAGGAGAGTAATGCTTTGGTGTAGCATCTTTGTCAAAGTCCAGTTTTGTCACTATTGGGTCACTAGAGAGGGCAGACAAACACAAACAGACACGTGAAAGCACTGCCTTGACAAAAAAATGAGTAGTTTAACAAAGTAATGTGTTCATTGTATTGTATGTTCATAGTGTACCTCCTCAGAACAGGGGTTCCTGGGTGACTGCTGTGTAGAGTCTCAGCTGCCAGCATTGCCACTTGAGGACTAAATGAGTTATTGGGAGAGGGAATGGCCCTCCTTACCAGCCGGCCCCAGGTACCGATGCTCATCTGAGGGGCCCGCAGGAACGGTTTCCCTGCAGACATGGGAGATGAGAAGAAACGCATTTATCAGATGCCTATAAATCTCTTTACTTGGAGATCAGGGTAATATAAACAAGAAGCTACAATGACAATACTATGTGACCCTGGAGCACAAAACCAGTCTTAAGTCACTGGGGTATATTTGTAGCAATAGCCAAAAATACATTGTATGGGTCAAAATTATAGATTTTTCTTTTATGCCAAAAATAAGAACTAAGAACTTCATTTGGACAACTTTAAAGGCGATTTTCTCAATATTTAGATTTGCACCCTCAGATTCCAGATATTCAAATAGTTATATCTCGGCCAAATATTGTCCTATCCTAACAAACCATACATCAATGGAAAGCTTATTTATTTAGCTTTTTTGAAAAATTGACACTTAAGACTGGTTTTGTGGTCCAGGGTCACATATAAACTAAACCAAAGGGTGTTTCATAAAGGAAAGCTTTCAGAAGGTGCAGGTGCAGGTTTGGGACTGAAGCCCAGGTTTGTTGACAGGTGGGAATAAATCACGGTTTTGCTTTATTACAAGCATTATGCCTGTATTATGAAAAGGGATTTTATTTATAATTGGCCCATACATAGTTGGAAATCTTTCGCTTTTTGTGACAGTTTTAATATTTAAATTGTAAAAACTGCTCATAAAAATCAACATTTTCTTTTTGAAATAAACAGTTTGAATTTCTATGTAAACATACTGTAGCTTTCTCCCCAGCTTGCTATGAAATTGAAGATTTTGTGACATCACAAAAATAAACACATTAAAAACAGCCTGCCCAGTATTAGACACAAACGCAAACCTGTAGCAATGTTTATGAAAGAATACTAGTTAGCTAGTTAACTTAATAAAACAGCATATACTACCGTTCAAAAGTTTTTGGATCAGTAAGATTTAATATTAATACTTTAATTCAGCAATGATGCATTAAATATATCAAAAGCGACAGTAAATATATTTATAATGTTAAGAGAGAGGTATTTATAATGTTAAGATATTTATAATGTCAAGATTTCTAAATCAAATAAATGCTGTTATTTTAAATATTCTATTCATCAAAAAATCCTTTCAAAAAATAATTTAGTTTTACGTTTATTATTAAGTATTACAGTTTCCACATAAATATTAAGCAGCACAAAAGTTTTCAAATGTGATAATAATAACTGATTTCATATGATTTCTGAAGGATCATGTGACACTGAAGACCGGAGTAACAGCTACTGAAAATTCAGCTTTGCATCACAGGAATAAATCACATTTTAAAATATATTATAATAGAAAGTTTTAAATTGTAATAATGTATTATAATTATATTTCACAGTATTTCTGTTTTTGCTGTATGTTTGATCAAACAAATGCTCTGGTGAGCATAAGAGACTTTTTTTCTAGGGGGAAAAAAAAAAACTTTTGAACAGTAATTTAAAATGTGATCCCCATGCAAAGTTTCTTTCAGTAAGTGGCAGTGTGGCACCCAGTTATCATCTTGTAAGAAAGTAGTTATTTTGCATATTTAACCAAATTCTGTGTGTTTTAACTTTTGGAAGTCCAATCAAATAATAAAGAAAATTGTTCATCCCTCACACTGGAAATAAAACATTGAGTGTATTGTGCTGTGGGATACAGTACGCAGCACATTAAAGCTCTGTTGCATACTACTCTTTTTGGCAAATGCAGCAGGTCATCTGGTTATTCTATAAATACAGACAATCTGCATACTGCACACACTACATGCCATTTGAATGTTCAAATACAAACCTTTTATGTGCACCACCAAAAAAAGTCCACAATTCTACAGGTCTGGCAAATGGTTCTACAAAGCTATTTTTGAACAGTTTTTTTTTTGTTCAAGAAACCCTAATATGACCATTTTAAAGGCTCAAATTACAAAAACTTCATAATACTCTACTGTGTAGAAGAAATGCCCTCACCTTGTTGCTTTGAGAAGATCTTTTTCTGCCTCTGGAGTTTGGTTCTTCGCTCAATGACTGGATTAAAAAAGGTAACCTGTAACAAAAATAGATTTTAGATCAAGCTCTGAAAACTAATCAAATTCCACTTCAGATCTACTAGGCTCAGTTTCTTTAGAAAAGCATAGGTGGGAAAACCTGCCCGGGGGTTTCAGGGGCCACCAAGCGTGAGGAATTCTTCTTAGATTTTCTCACAGAGCTCCGGGCGGCTTATCAGAGGGCTTTTTGAGGGAAAATTATTGATCGCTGAGAGACAATATTGTAAAGGTACCTCTGCAAACAGAGTCCCTTGTGGCTCAAGGTAAAGGCACATTCCGTGCCGCTGGTTGTCCAGGAAGTCCTCCAGTCGCAGGAATTTCACCGCACAAAGGGACCGCCAATCTCTCCAATACACAGAGATCTCCAGCTCACGAGACTGTGGTAAACAAACATTTGCCAAAGCATATAGAAACAAGACAACAGAAGCGTTATGAATGTTTTATGTGTAAATAAACATCAGTATGTGTAAATAAACGTCATGTACAGTGAGTTTACCCGGTCTAGCTCTAATGTAAACTTCTGGTCCCACGACTGATTACTGACAGGTTTCCAACTGGTCTGACCAACGACAGTGTTGTCAAGCTTCAGAACAGCACTAATCTCATCTGGAGACAAACAGAGACACGTACACATATTAAGCTCCTTGACCGCCACAGCATTGCTTTTTAATTGCAAAGTCTAATGAAAGGCTTGTGAAAAGCCACTTGAAAGTAAGCACTAAGAACTACTCAACTGGACAAGTCATAATTTTTGGAGAGATTTCGAACACTGGTTCCTCTGCGATTCCCACGGCTCATGAAAGAGGAGCGCATTTCACTGGGGCTCCAACCGGGCAGCGGCACCGACGTGGCTTTAGACCGGCCAGGAACACTGTCTAACAGGTCCTGACATCCCATGAGCCGAACCTCTAATTTGCCTGTTTTAGTCAATAACAATCACCATTAAAATATGCTGCCATTTAAAAGTTTGTGGTCAGTACGATTTTTTTTATGTTTTTGAAAGAAGCCTCTTAATCCCTTAACTGTCACCCCCCCATTTTTTAAAATAGGCATGAAAGTGCACTATCCAAACTTAAATTGTTGTAATTTATCAACACTTTGGAATACAGACATAAGGTTGGTCTCTTTTTAAAGAAGAAAATCAGTAGATTATTGCAAAAGTTAAATTGTTTAAAAAAATTAAAGTATCAAAAAGTTATAGAAGTTTAAATGTACTGTAAATAAAATGCACTATATAAATTTTATTTTATTTATTATAAATATTTTACATAACAGGTTTTACTCTAAAATTGGTATAAAATGAAAGCCTTATGTCTAAATAAGTTATGTTCCAAATTTGAAGTTGATATGAAAAAAATGGAGGTTCCTGTGACATTTTATTTAGGGCGTCATACCACAAACAGCCACCGAGTGCCATCCAAACTCCATAAAAAAAATTGTAATGCATTTGTCTGTCACAAATGTCTAGATTTCTCTGTCAATATTACTTCTATCTCAAAATAACCACCAAATATGGAATCATGAGACTCAGACCTTTCCAGTGATATGTTTTTTGTCAAGATTATAAAAAGGTTTTGTTTCTAAAAAACCGTAATGCATTTTGTAATATGACACTTGACACTGCCCACTAAGGGGGAGGAGACCGCCAAAAGATTTTAAAGTACTATTTCTATGGTAATGCAATGTCCGATTTCAAAATGGTTTTCAGAGGATGAACCTTGGGCTTCTAAGCTTTCAAATGATATATACTTTATGATGATTACTAAAAGATTTGATAGAGAAAAAGGACAACAACAAAAAAGAGCGCCAAGCGTCCCACAGGTGGGATGGTGACAGTTAAGCTCACGCAGCCTGCATTTATTTGAAAAATACAGTAAAACAGTAATATTGTGAAATATTATAAAAAATTTAAATAATGGTTTATATTTTAGCACATTTTAAAATGTAATTACTCCAGTCTTCAGTGTCACGTGATCTTCAGAAATCATTCTAATGTGCCGATTTGCTGCTCAAGAAACATTTCTCACATGCTGGAAACAGTTGAACTGCTTAATATTTTTGTGGAAAGTGGACACATTTTATTTCAGGATTCTTTGATGAACAGAAAGTTAAAAATGAGCAGTATTTATTTGAAATAGAAATCTTTTGTAAGATTAAAATGTCTTTACTCTCAGTCTCACTTCTGATCAATTGAGTGTGTTCATGCTGAATGTTGATTTATTTTTTTAAAAATCTTACTAACCCCAGTTTACAGCTTCATATAACACTTAAATAACACATTAAGGAAAATCTGAAGGTAATATGTGTTGGTCACCTGTGAGCGCAGCTGGTTTGGTGCTGTACTGGTTTTTAACAGTGCTGTTGTGGTTCAGTGTGGATATGAAACTCTGACGGGGACTGAGGGCCGGAGAGGACATGAGCGATAACTCCTCCATGATCAGACTGCTCTTGGGGTGGTTCTTCGGAAGCTCACTGAGTCTCTGCTCCAGCGAATACTTCAACAAATCCAGCTTCTGACTGGACTCATTGAATCTGGCTTGGGCCTGGAATTCACAGAATTACAGCAGAGGAATTAATGGCAGTTGGATGCATATATATAAACCTAAAGGTGCGGTCACATTTACTGTTGCTCGTTGAAGTTTTGCGGGCAAAATCCAGTCATAGCAACAGAAATCCGCACAACTGGGAGTTTCAGCGCACAGATTTTGATTATACTCAAGCTGATCACGCAAATTCGCTGCATTGACGAACAGAAAGCTGCTTGGTTTGAAAGTAACTTCTATATGAGCTGTGCTTCATACATCACTACACTATTGACAATAGACTATGGACCTTTTCTGCACGCAAATATTTGCTGAAATTTTGGTAATATGGCCGCACCTTCACCTTGTAGATACGATACGATACGATACACTTTATTGTCAGACTAAGTCTGAAATTTGTCTTGCGTTACAGCAGGTTCACTCAAGGTTTCAATACTTTATCACATAAACAACACACAATGCAGAGCTTTCACACACATACATATTAAAAAAAAAAAAGGACATTTACTTTTTATATGAGTTATTCAGCGCTAATACAGCTTGATGTACAAATTAATTCTTTAACTTAATTTGGCTGTATCTTGGGACCTTATATCGTCGATTAGATGGCAACAATACAAATGCATTATACAACACGTGATTAGGTTCAGAAACAATGTTATTAGCTAATCTTACAAGATTATTATGGTAAGATAGTTCATATGCTTTTTGAAGTGGCTGACCCACAATTTTGGAGCACATTTTTAGTAAGTTCATTAGCTTTGTTTTTAGACTAACAGATAGACTCATATACCAAACCGAATTACAGTACTGCAAGACACTCATGATTACAGACATAAAAAAACAATAAAAGAATCTGCTTTCTTGCTCCAAATGACCTCAGTCTACGGAGAAAGTAAATTCTTTGCATTGATTTTTTACAGATACTATCTATGTGATCTCTCCATGATAGTGTTTTGTCTATCCATACTCCTAAGTACCTATATGCTTCTACTTGTTTGATGTTCTCTTCATGTATAACAACAGGTGTTGTATGAATGTCAGCAACAGGCCCTAATACTATCTCCTCAGTTTTTTTTTAATTAATACTGAGGGCATTGTTGTCACACCATTCGACCAATTTGTTTACCCCCTGTTGATGCTGTTCTAAGCACTCTTGGTTATTCAATAATGATATTAACACAGTATCATCGGAGTACTTTAAAATATATTGGTCATTCCTGTTTACTCGACAGTCATCTGTATACGGAGTAAATAACATAGCAGAGCTTACACACCCCTGAGGTACACCAACATTTGTTTTTACTTCTGTTGACAGGACATTGTTCACTTTAACCCTTTGGGTTCTATTGGTGAGAAAAGAGAGGTACCATTTAATTAAGTATGGGTTCACGTCTAACTGTATTAGTTTAGACACAAGGGTGTTAACTTGAATAGTATCAAACGCAGATGAAAAGTCAAGAAATAATGATCTAACATAAGAGTTGCATTTGTCTAGATGTTTAGTAACAATGTGCACTAAGGCAGCCACTGCATCCTCGGTACTGCTACCTTGTTTATATGCAAACTGACACTGATCAAGCTTCCCTTTGACATTATTAAACAAGTGTTTATGTAGTATTCTTTCTAAACTTTTGCCAATTACTGAAGTGAGGGCTATGGGTCTATAATCTTTACATTCCTTTGGACAGAGTGTTTTTGGTATCAGTTTTATGATTGAGGTTTTCCATATTGTCGGAACCATATGTAAGTCAATGGAAGCTTGAAAGATTGGTTGCCACACTGGAGCTAACTCACAAGCAAAGCTCTTAATGAAGTTCGGCGCACACCCATCCGGACCAACAGCTTTTCTAGTATTAACAGACCGAAATGTCTTCCTAACTTCTGCAACATCGATCACTATCTTTTGGGAGGAAGACGATACGATGTTAACTGGTTCATTGTTGCTTGTGGGTTCAAATCTTGTAAAAAATGTATTTAGTTCATTAGCAAAGCTGACTTCATTGTCTGTTACAATACATTTGTTTGGAGAGGATAAACCTGTCATCTTTTTCATGGTATCCCAAACTTTCTTACTGTTTTTGGTTTTAAAGGCTGCTTCTAAGCACTCTGAGCTTCTTTAGCTTTCCTCATTTTACTTTTTAATTATTTTTCAGTCTCTTTCAGTTATTTAGGATCTTTATTTCTAAATGCTACATTCCATCTATTTATAATTTCCTTAATATCCTTGGTGACATAAGATTTATTGTTTGGATATACTTTAATATTCTTTGTGGGTATTACCAGTTGCAACACAAAAGTTAATATAGTCATTGATTACTTTAGTTCTTTCATCTAATGTTCCATCATGGAAAATTTCCCAGTTTGTACAATCAAAACAAGCTCTTAAGTTCTCTCTGCTTTCATCTTACCATACTCTGATTACTTTCTTTTCCAATTTTCCCCGTTTTAACTTTGTTTTGTATACTGGAATCATGTACATCACATTGTGATCAGAATTCAGGATTGGTGGTCTACATTTAGATACATAGGCATTCTTGACGTTCACAAAGCACTTGTCCAAAATATTATCTTTTCTTGTTCCTA
>NW_015536509.1:287161-292228 GCF_001515605.1 Sinocyclocheilus anshuiensis | reverse complement strand
AAAACAAATCTTTAATGTGCACCACCAAAAAAAAAAAAGGCCACAATTTAATTCTATAGGTCTGGCAAATGGTCCTAACAAAGCTATTTTTCAAACTTTTTTTTTTGCTCAAGAAACCCTAATATGACCCTTTTGACATTTTTTCAATAATACTCTGCCGTGTCGAAGAAATGCCCTCACCTTGTTGCTTTGAGAAGATCTTTTTCTGCCTCTGGAGTTTGGTTCTTCGCTCAATGACTGGATTAAAAAAGGTAACCTGTAACAAAAATAGATTTTAGATCAAGCTCTGAAAACTAATCAAATTCCACTTCAGATCTACTAGGCTCAGTTTCTTTAGAAAAGCATAGGTGGGAAAACCTGCCCGGGGGTTTCAGGGGCCACCAAGCGTGAGGAATTCTTCTTAGATTTTCTCACAGAGCTCCGGGCGGCTTATCAGAGGGCTTTTTGAGGGAAAATTATTGATCGCTGAGAGACAATATTGTAAAGGTACCTCTGCAAACAGAGTCCCTTGTGGCTCAAGGTAAAGGCACATTCCGTGCCGCTGGTTGTCCAGGAAGTCCTCCAGTCGCAGGAATTTCACCGCACAAAGGGACCGCCAATCTCTCCAATACACAGAGATCTCCAGCTCACGAGACTGTGGTAAACAAACATTTGCCAAAGCATATAGAAACAAGACAACAGAAGCGTTATGAATGTTTTATGTGTAAATAAACATCAGTATGTGTAAATAAACGTCATGTACAGTGAGTTTACCCGGTCTAGCTCTAATGTAAACTTCTGGTCCCACGACTGATTACTGACAGGTTTCCAACTGGTCTGACCAACGACAGTGTTGTCAAGCTTCAGAACAGCACTAATCTCATCTGGAGACAAACAGAGACACGTACACATATTAAGCTCCTTGACCGCCACAGCATTGCTTTTTAATTGCAAAGTCTAATGAAAGGCTTGTGAAAAGCCACTTGAAAGTAAGCACTAAGAACTACTCAACTGGACAAGTCATAATTTTTGGAGAGATTTCGAACACTGGTTCCTCTGCGATTCCCACGGCTCATGAAAGAGGAGCGCATTTCACTGGGGCTCCAACCGGGCAGCGGCACCGACGTGGCTTTAGACCGGCCAGGAACACTGTCTAACAGGTCCTGACATCCCATGAGCCGAACCTCTAATTTGCCTGTTTTAGTCAATAACAATCACCATTAAAATATGCTGCCATTTAAAAGTTTGTGGTCAGTACGATTTTTTTTATGTTTTTGAAAGAAGCCTCTTAATCCCTTAACTGTCACCCCCCCATTTTTTAAAATAGGCATGAAAGTGCACTATCCAAACTTAAATTGTTGTAATTTATCAACACTTTGGAATACAGACATAAGGTTGGTCTCTTTTTAAAGAAGAAAATCAGTAGATTATTGCAAAAGTTAAATTGTTTAAAAAAATTAAAGTATCAAAAAGTTATAGAAGTTTAAATGTACTGTAAATAAAATGCACTATATAAATTTTATTTTATTTATTATAAATATTTTACATAACAGGTTTTACTCTAAAATTGGTATAAAATGAAAGCCTTATGTCTAAATAAGTTATGTTCCAAATTTGAAGTTGATATGAAAAAAATGGAGGTTCATGTGACATTTTATTTAGGGCGTCATACCACAAACAGCCACCGAGTGCCATCCAAACTCCATAAAAAAAATTGTAATGCATTTTTCTGTCACAAATGTCTAGATTTCTCTGTCAATATTACTTCTATCTCAAAATAACCACCAAATATGGAATCATGAGACTCAGACCTTTCCAGTGATATGTTTTTTGTCAAGATTATAAAAAGGTTTTGTTTCTAAAAAACCGTAATGCATTTTGTAATATGACACTTGACACTGCCCACTAAGGGGGAGGAGACCGCCAAAAGATTTTAAAGTACTATTTCTATGGTAATGCAATGTCCGATTTCAAAATGGTTTTCAGAGGATGAACCTTGGGCTTCTAAGCTTTCAAATGATATATACTTTATGATGATTACTAAAAGATTTGATAGAGAAAAAGGACAACAACAAAAAAGAGCGCCAAGCGTCCCACAGGTGGGATGGTGACAGTTAAGCTCACGCAGCCTGCATTTATTTGAAAAATACAGTAAAACAGTAATATTGTGAAATATTATAAAAAATTTAAATAATGGTTTATATTTTAGCACATTTTAAAATGTAATTACTCCAGTCTTCAGTGTCACGTGATCTTCAGAAATCATTCTAATGTGCCGATTTGCTGCTCAAGAAACATTTCTCACATGCTGGAAACAGTTGAACTGCTTAATATTTTTGTGGAAAGTGGACACATTTTATTTCAGGATTCTTTGATGAACAGAAAGTTAAAAATGAGCAGTATTTATTTGAAATAGAAATCTTTTGTAAGATTAAAATGTCTTTACTCTCAGTCTCACTTCTGATCAATTGAGTGTGTTCATGCTGAATGTTGATTTATTTTTTTTAAAATCTTACTAACCCCAGTTTACAGCTTCATATAACACTTAAATAACACATTAAGGAAAATCTGAAGGTAATATGTGTTGGTCACCTGTGAGCGCAGCTGGTTTGGTGCTGTACTGGTTTTTAACAGTGCTGTTGTGGTTCAGTGTGGATATGAAACTCTGACGGGGACTGAGGGCCGGAGAGGACATGAGCGATAACTCCTCCATGATCAGACTGCTCTTGGGATGGTTCTTCGGAAGCTCATTGAGTCTCTGCTCCAGCGAATACTTCAACAAATCCAGCTTCTGACTGGACTCATTGAATCTGGCTTGGGCCTGGAATTCACAGAATTACAGCAGAGGAATTAATGGCAGTTGGATGCATATATATAAACCTAAAGGTGCGGTCACATTTACTGTTGCTCGTTGAAGTTTTGCGGGCAAAATCCAGTCATAGCAACAGAAATCCGCACAACTGGGAGTTTCAGCGCACAGATTTTGATTATACTCAAGCTGATCACGCAAATTCGCTAACAGAAAGCTCAGAAAGCTGCTTGGTTTGAAAGTAACTTCTATATGAGCTGTGCTTCATACATCACTACAATAGACTATGGTAGACTGGACCTTTTTTGCCTGCAAAATTTCATTGGCAAAAAAAGGCTAGTTGTCAATGGCATAGAGATGTATGAAGCACTGATCACACAGATGGCATTTTCAAACCCAGCTGCTTTCTGTTTTTTAATGTGCTGAATTCACGTGACAAACCTGAGAATGAGCAAAGTCTGTGTGGGGAACTTTTTCACCCTCACGGGAAACTCCTGATTATGCTGATTCCTATTGGCATGACTGGATTTTGCGGCTGTATCTTGGGACCTTATATCGTCGATTAGATGGCAACAATACAAATTCATTATACAACACATGATTAGGTTCAGAAACAATGTTATTAGCTAATCTTACAAGATTATTATGGTAAAATAGTTCATATGCTTTTTGAAGTGGCTGACCCACAATTTTGGAGCACATTTTTAGTAAGTTCATTAGCTTTGTTTTTAGACTAACAGATAGACTCATATACCAAACCGAATTACAGTACTGCAAGACACTCATGATTACAGACATAAAAAAACAATAAAAGAATCTGCTTTCTTGCTCCAAATGACCTCAATCTACAGAGAAAGTAAATTCTTTGCATTGATTTTTTACAGATACTATCTATGTGATCTCTCCATGATAGTGTTTTGTCTATCCATACTCCTAAGTACCTATATGCTTCTACTTGTTTGATGTTCTCTTCATGTATAACAACAGGTGTTGTATGAATGTCAGCAACAGGCCCTAATACTATCTCCTCAGTTTTTTTTTAATTAATACTGAGGGCATTGTTGTCACACCATTCGACCAATTTGTTTACCCCCTGTTGATGCTGTTCTAAGCACTCTTGGTTATTCAATAATGATATTAACACAGTATCATCGGAGTACTTTAAAATATATTGGTCATTCCTGTTTACTCGACAGTCATCTGTATACAGAGTAAATAACATAGCAGAGCTTACACACCCCTGAGGTACACCAACATTTGTTTTTACTTCTGTTGACAGGACATTGTTCACTTTAATGAACATAAACTGATGTTTATGTTCAGTTTATTCAGATGATAAACTGAAACAATAGTTCACCAATAATGACCCTCAGCATTCCTGTAACATTCCTGGAGCATATGCATGATTTTGGTCTCTTTTGAAAGGTGACACTCTGAGGTTTGTTCCTAAACAGAACAAACCTCAGGATCACTGTAAGTCTTACTGGTATTGAGTAATAGAACTTTGAACACACTCAAAAAGGAAAAAAACATTTCGCCTACATTTTTGTTTTTTTTTGTAAACAGACACCTGCAGATGACTATAGCTGGGAGCTATTAGCTGGAAAACACAATGGGATCACAGCATGAAGCCTTGTTGGCGGTCTGACAAAGACACTGATTGTACCTGCTGTGTTGATTGTATCATCATTTGAATCGCTAACAGGTTAACTTATCCACATGTTGTTCCAAAACCTGTATGCTATTGATTTTTACATGGAATTAAAACAAAGACTTTTCATGCAGCTCTTTTGCATACAGTGATGTTCCATCCGGTTGTTGAGCCTGACATCACGTGTCACCGTTTCAGGGTCCAAGCACTCTATCAGATCCCAAAAGGAAACAACGGTGCCTACATATTCTTACAGTGTGCAGTCACCAAAAATCATGATCCTATCCTTTATATACATACCAAAATCTGAGATGGCCAAACAGTGATTAATCTTTTCTGAATCGTTTAAATCTTGGTGTCCAGGACACTGTGAGCCTGTAGACTCTTGTGCCCACAATGAGTTTTTAAAAGCTTAGCTTAAATGTTTGCTATAAATATAAAGTGCTCATAAATGACTGTTGAGATAACATTCTCAAATGAAATGGAGTAGAGGCTTGGACCCAGAAACAGTATTCATTATGTCACAACCTAAAAACTTACATTTAATTTAAATTACAAAACAAACAAAAAACAAACAAAAAAAAAGTAATAAATGAAAAAAAAAAAGTAATAAATAATCAATAAAAAA
>NW_015536509.1:257080-287036 GCF_001515605.1 Sinocyclocheilus anshuiensis | reverse complement strand
GGTTCAGTCGACATTTTGAGTGTTGAGCACATGCGTTGTTTCAGTGTGTGCATGAGTTAAATGGAATACGAGAAAATAATTATATCAAATGAATATTTCAAATGCAATTAAATCTAAAGTATTTTTCTTTGTGAAATCTGGTCAAGACTTTTTGGTATCTTGATAATTGGTGTTTGCATTTTTGAAACTCTTTTTGCACTGTCATTGTAAACCATCTGATTATTATTCGAAATCTATGTATGTATACAAAATTCTAAATATATATATATATATATATATATATAACTTTATTTTATTCCATTCTAGGTCAAGCTTGAACACTGCTGGTGGTCTCTCAGGCCACCTTGTTTTCCAAGACTGCAAGGGCCAAAAGGTGAAAGCTATGGACATGTTAAAACTTAAAAATAGTGCTAAAGGTCAGATGTACCAAAAAGGTCAGTTCAGAAGGTGATAATGACAACGATCCAGTTGAAAATACCTCTGAGTGAGCCCTTTTCTCAGCCAGTTTACCAGAGCCCAACAGCTTCATGACATTCTTGGCCCCCTCGGCCACAGCGTACTCTATCCGTGTGTGATGGCAGAGTTCCTCCACCCGCAGGTCCAGTGGACTGATGATGGGTTTGGCTGCACCACAACACAACAAATATATTTATTGTTTTGTGTTTGTTGAACTGTGAATGCTAACGCTGGAGGAACTATGTTTGAGTGTTACCAATGATATCATTGTTGTCGAAGCTGAGCTCGCTGGTTTGGCTGGCTTTGAGAATCTGCATTCGGATGAACTCGATCTTGGTTTTGCTGTCTTGAAGCATCTGCTGTGCTGTTTCAAGCAGTTTTCTATCCTGCAAGGTCAACAACAGTCATAAAAGTCAAGTCATGCAAAAACAAATACACATTTTATGTGGTGACAGGAAATTCTCTTACTGCTAAACTCAGTTTTCATTATCCTTTTAAAAATGTTATATTTTTTTACTTCACTTTATTAATTAATTTATGTAATATTTTTATTAACAGTGGTAGCACTCTTGTGCAAGCTGGTCAAAGGCTAAACATATGCCAGGGACTGTTACCATGCTGAGAGTGTGTGAGAAGGAAATGTTTTCATTTACAAGTCATTTCCTGGTTGACATCAGCCCTTGCTAATCCCACATAGGGCTGCACTGTGTGTGTGTGTGTGTGTGTGTGTAGCCAGAGGGGATAAGCACATCACCAGTGCCACTCCTATGGCCAAACCTCTCAGGCAAGTTGCAGTAGCTGCACTCAATTGAAGTAAAGCAGTAGTTCTGGGACCTGTGTTTCTATCCAAGTGAATTTAGGCATATTTTATGTGTGTTTGCCTTTTTTCCTTACACATACAGTACCATTCAAAAGTTTGCTGTCAGTAAAAAAAATGTTTAAGGATATGAATACTTTTTCTCAGCAAGAACGCAATAAATTGATTAAAAGTGATAGTAAAGTTATTTATAGTGTTCCAAAAGATTTCTATTTCGATACTGTTCATTCATTTCTATTCAGCAAATATGGTTTCCACAAAAATATTACACAGTGCAACTGTTTTAAACATTGATAATAATTAGAAATGTTTCTTGTGCACCAAATCAGCATATTACAATGATTCTGAAGGATCATGTGACACTAATGACTGGAGTAATGGCTGCTGAAAATTCAGCTTTGCCATCACAGGAATAAATTACACTTTAAAATATAGTGAAAAATAGAAAAAAAAAGTTATTTTAAATCGCAATAATATTTTACAATATTACTGTTTTTACTATATTTTTAATCAAATAAGTACAGCCTCCAAACTTTTGACTGGTAGTGTATGCAGATTCTGGGCCAAGATGATTATATGGTGTTCTCTCATGTGCTTTGTAAACAACAGAATACTGGATTCTACATCACTGGTTAAAAAAAAAAGCCTTAAGTAAAAAATAGTCATTAAATAAAACCAAATGGTACATTACCTTTGAGGAGCCATTTGAATACATCTGGATCATGTTCTCAGCCCCCTGTTTCACCTTCAATTCAATGTCATTCTGTTTTTTCAGGGCTGCTAGTCTGCTGCTGATAGTGCATGTTCGTGCTTCCCTTTTAGTGCTGTCCAGCGTAAGAGGGCACTCTGGGAAAGAAATGGCAGAAAGTTAGTAGGATCTGAAGAGATTCCAAGGACAGACTTCCTGGAACAATCTAGGGTTAAGAGGATAGTTCTCCCAAAAACGAAAAGTCTGTCTCGTTTATTTACCCTCATGTCATTCGAATCTGTATGACTTAAAAGAAGATATTTTGAGAAATGTCTAAGTGTTTTTTGTCAATACAAAGTCAATGGACTCCAATGTTGTTTGGTTGAAAGCTCATATCTTTAACTACTTCACAACACCAGCACCAGAAAGGACCAACTGAATAATGATACTTTATTTGGGTCAGAAGAGAGAGTTGAGTAATCTGAGAGCAACAGAAATTAAGTTGTTGCCATTTTCTGTGGCCACTTCCAGATTTTTGGCTAAGCCATACAAAACAGGAAGGATGTTGCAACAAGAGTACCTGACTTTTTGTTTGACCTTTGAGTAACAAGTTTAGAAGCTGCACTAATGCAAGTAAAAATATTCATGCTTTGGAATCATTTGAAACCTTTTTTGGTTGTTGTTTTTTTGGTGCAGCAATATTCAAAAAGCTGGCCATATGGTGTGAGCACTCTTATGAGGGTGACTGTTTAATTCTGTAAGTTTTGCAGTTTTCCAGGAATGTTTTGGGGTTGCTTTGATGAAGGACTATGAAAACTGAAATTATTTCAATGAAGCACATCACTACTTATCATGTCCATACAAGTAAAAACTCCCCCACCTCGACAGATAAATGAAACCTGTTAGACTTCTGCTAATAACAAACAAAAACATCAGCTCTCACAGAGGCACTTTATGTGAAAGCAGAGCTGGGTAATATAAAAAAATATGGTGTCATGCCAAAAACACGCGCAAAAAACAGATGTCTTTTGGTAGCATCTTTGATTTAAACTTCAACAGCAATAATGGCAATACAGTTGGTAAGGTCAATTCTTTTAGGTGAACCATTTTTCTCTCCTTCCACTTTTCTGTTAAATCAACTTGGTCCCATGTAAGAAAAGGCTAAATAAATTGAAAAAATAAAACACGTTAATCAATATTACTGTTGGTGCATAAAAAAGAAAGAACAAAAAATTATTGCCTACATTTGGTAAAGACTTTATTTTTTTACCTACATTTTTACTGTGTTTTACAGTAAAGGTTTTAAAATTGACAGCAATGGCAGGTGGTTAAAAATCATCAAACCTCTGACTGAAGAAAAAAAAAAAGCTTGGGTCATTTTTTTTTTTAAGAAATTATTTTTGTATTATGTAATAAATTGATCGAAAGCGATGAAGACATTTACAATGTTGCAAAGGATCCTTAAGGTTTTTTTTAATGCTCAATCCACCAAAGAATACTCAAAAATCCTTGTCTCCATAAAATATTAAGCAGCATAACTGTTTTAAACATTGATAATAAGAAGAAATGTTTTTTGAGCTCCACATCAACATAGTAGAATGATTTCTGAAGGATCAAATGAAGGCTGAAATAATGGCTGCTGAAAATTCAGCTTTATACAGGAATAAATTACACTTTAAAATATATTAAAATAGAAAGCAGTTATTTTGAATTGTAATAATATTTCACACTATTTCTGTTTTCCCTTTTTTCTGATCAAATAAATGCTTGGAGACAATGGAGAGCATAAGAGACTTCTTTCAAAACATTTAAAACAGTAGTTTATATATTTTATATCATCAAATGCCTGAAAATATTGAGATTTTGATTTTGAATTTGATTATTGTTTATATCAACTAGCCATATATGTGGCTCTATATATACGGCGTTACAGTCAGCCTCAAACAATATGCACCATCAATGAGATTCAAATAACACCAAATAACACCATCTCCATCAAATAACACCATCAACTCAAATGATAAAATATCTCCAATTTAACATTTGCTTCATAGACAACACAGACAGAGTATGAACACCTCTCTCTACATGATGATTTAGCCTACTACAAAACCTCCAGAAGGTTGTTGAGGTTCAGAGCGGAAGCGAGGAGATTGTCTTTGATAAATAAATCTTCACAAAGCACCTTAGTGTGGAAGCACATGGTAATGAGGAACAATCGTCTTTTGTTAAGCACCTGGAGACTCCTGAGTCACATCATTATGCAAGGCATAAATACAGATGCCTCTTATTATAAACAGAGTCCGCAGGGTAAGGGATAACGCACCCACACAGCAGGTATTACTAACCTATTACCCTTACTTTGAGACTTCAGAGATTCTTATAATTTGATCAAAGCCCTATACCACACTGGACTAACTATTTATTTCGTACTTATTTGCCATACACAAAAGCAAATAGATGTGTCTGTGCAATGGATGTAATCAGAGCTGATGATATAATGAGGTGCAGAAGGCTTGACCCGGGTCATCAGCGAGTGGAAAAGCCCGACCAATTCCACTGTCTGGACTCCCAACAAGTGCTGAGCAACTATGACGTCACCAGCGAGGCACTGGCACTGGAGCGCTGTTGTCTTCCAGTGGCATCTGCTGATTTCTGCTTAGCGCACACAGACTGAGGAGGTCAAAACAGAGGTGTGACACGCAGCGACATTCCACTTGCGCTGAGTCACCAAACAAAAGCCCTTTCTCATCAGATAAAGTTTCCATGCCAGGCTACATCTTGTCCCGTATAAGGATGTGGTTAGTAGGGTGAGAGATCTGATCATGCTTCTGGCAGATATATGCTCACAACTAAATATTATAGTCTAGAGGAGGTTGCTCTGTAACTATTCAGTTTAGACGAACTGCTACTGCTTACTGTCTGGACTCACATATCTCACATGTAAAGACTATTTATCTTCAAAACAATCAAAAAGTGATTTGTGGACACCGTGGAGAAGCACGTCATATAAAAGATAGCAGGTCTCAACTATAAGGATGACCCACTGGAAACTGAAAGAATGACTTGTAAAGTTTTGTCAGGATCAGTAAGAATGGGTGAAATGTTAAACATTTAATAAAAAATGTCCGTTTCTGTCCATTAAAAAATATAATTTTTAATCAAAGGAGAAGCTAAAATATATGGAGGCCTGCAAGACGTAGTGCTTTCATAATTAGAAAACTGCACTGGACTTCAACGGTTTGTTGTTTATTTTTGTCAAAGAGCATGAGCGCTGGTTGTAACAAAAAAGGCTATATTAAATAATATGGTAAAAACTTAAATATTGTGAAATATTATCACCATTTTAAATTACTGTTTACTATTTGAATATATTATTAAATGTCATTTATTCCTGTGATGGCAAACTTTTCAGCATCATTACTCCAGTCTTCAGTGTCACATGATCCTTCAGAAATCATTCTAGTATGCTGATTTGCTGCTCAAGAAACATTTATTATAACTATCAATGTTGAAAGATTGTGCTGCTTAATATTTTTGTGGAAAGCATGATAACTTTTTCCTGGACTCTTCAAAATTCAAAAGAACAGCATTTAGTTTTGTAACATTATAAATGTATTTACTGCCACTTCATGCATCCTTGTTGAATTAATTTCTTTAAATAATTCATCCTGACCTCAAAGTTTTGAATGGTAGTGTGTGTGTGTGTGTGTGTGTGTGTGTATATAAATACAGATGGCACTACAGATGGTTAAAATTTACTGATGAAAGCTTTGCTCATACCTAAGAGAAGATCCTCTGGATCCTTCACCACAATATGAGCATTGAGTTCCTGCAACTCTTGATGAAGCTCCTCTAACTTCTTGTTGGACTTCTTGAGCATATTATCAACATATGCCAGTCTCTTTTTTGCCGTGGTGACCTTTCTAAGGTTCTCCACCCCCTCTTTGATCTTCAGCTCTTTGCGGATCTCCCTCTTGATCTGCTCCTTGATTTCGTCTAGCTTCTGCTGCACCATGGTATCAGACAGGTCAAGGTTGTGCCCCAGACCCAGCTGGTCCGAAACCATGTGAGCCTGTACAAAATAACCATTTTACAGTCATCACAAAATATATTACCATATTTGATGTCAATATCCTACACCTTTTACATAAAATTTGTTTAGAAAACTATTTCAAAGACTTTCTTAGGTTGTCTTTTCATGCAAAAAATAAAAGATTCTTAGTAAGCACCTGAAGGAAATTCCCTCCTAAGGCATAATTGTCACCTGCAGTAACATTAGTCATGATATATTGCATTCACATCTCCTAGTGCACCCTGCACACTAAACCCTAAGCAAGAATGAAAACACACAGAGGTACACATACAAATAAAGAAACACAGTATCACTGACATCAGCAGGGAGGATAACTGGTCTGAGTGGGTGAGCCAAATCCTGCTTTAGCCCAGCTCTTCATGAGTTCACTGACAACATGTAAGAGAACTCTAATCTTCCTCCAGGGGAGGTCCGTTTGAAGTGAAGTCGTGAGTATGGGTAACCATACTTGGCCACATGTCACTTCACTTTTTAAAGCTTCAAAACAAAGTGCTGAAAGACTTTCCACAGAATGTGCTCATTCAGGTCTAAAGGAGGGTGAAAGTGAGGTTCGACAAGCATCCACAGTTCATAAGCAAAATACATCTGAATTAGTGCTGGGCGGTATACCGTTTCATACCGAATAAAATAGGGCATTCTAAGTCAATATACTGCAGTATTTCCTCTCTCAATCAGTAGAAAATATGGTTAACACCCGGTCATGCATGAAAAAAAAAAATACTGTCATGTACCGTGAAACCGGTATAATTTGGAAAAATACCGTGATATACATTTTTGGTCATACCGCCCAGCACTAATCTGAATCCATAATGGTCATATTATTCAAATACATCAACATTCATATAATAAAAATAGGGATGCATTGATAATATTACTCTGGAAGATACCAATAAGTATGGTATGTATGTTTTGACACTCTGCTTGCATTTACAGCATTGACCCATGGGTCAACTGAAGGGCATGGAAAAGCAACTGTCCTACATTTTAGGTAATGAGGAAAAAGCCAGTTGCACCTTATCGCTTCCTCACTTGTGCTGCAACACTTAGGACACACACAAAATCAATATTATAACAGCACAACATGCAAAGCAAAAAGGTTCCATTACTAATGTGTTTTGCTCATTAATACTCAAACTGACGAGGGTTAAAATCTCCCTTCATACGCCTGAAAGAGTCCTGAATAGCACTTTAACCAACAATGTCTCCAGACCTCTCACTCACCGCACAAAACCAAATTATGCAGCAGTGTCTCTTCCACTTTCCATAATACTCTTGGACTTATCAGTTCTGGGAACAAATACTGACAAAACATGTTTCAGTAACAACAGTGTCATTTCCAGTAACAAAAACTGAGAACAACACAACAGATTCCTGGTTGTAATTTGAATGCGCTGGCAAAATTACATCTGACAGCTAGGGCATTTTTTTTTGCACACCAGACAACTGAATTTACAAATGCTCAAAAATGTTGTGATCATGTCTGCTTGTGAACAACATTAAAAGTGAAAAGGGGTGGGCTCAAACAACTATTGCAGTATGAGTGAAAGGCTACATCTTGAAGTCTCTTTTCACAATAATGCACTTTAATTAAGTTATAATAGCTGACAGCTCATTGCAGTTACTGAATTACATAATCTTGATGTTTAAGGCATCTATCTCAAAGGCAGGTAAACAGTAAAAATATAATAATTTTACTGGAATAGTTTATATATAAATAGTTTAGTTTGTTAGTTTATATTAACCAACAAACCACTCGAGTTATTAAATTACAAGTTTAGACTGTAAACACCTTCAGATTATCTTGATAACTAGTTTCAAAGAGTTAGAAACAAGACTGCAGTTCAGCACTGAACAAAAAGACAAGCCCCAACCAAATAACTACAAAATCATTTGTAGAAAAACGCAAGCATAAACCAACAGAACAGAACTTCATTCTAAACTTCCCACATCTCACAGTAGGGATAATGTGGTAATAACATTACTAACTAACTAACTACTGTCCATTAACTTCTTTTAAATCGGTTTTAGTTTCTTCAACCAGTTTTGCTTTCTAGGTAGGCAGCTCACTAGGTTTTGAGACAGCCAGTGTGTACAATTCCAATCCATCACAACTCCGTGTTTCCAACAGGCAACAGGCAATAAAATCTAAATTACATTTTATCTGGAGACGCTACTATGACTGTACGAGAACAATACAACCTCTAAACTCCTGTCATTAAGTGTTTTTCGGGCCCCATTCCCCGTTTTCCCGTGTCATGAGCTCTTCGGCGGAGGGAGCAGCTCGTCCCAAAGGAAGAAAAAGTAGTGGTTTGAAAGTGCGCGAGAGAGCTGCGCCTAAGGCAAATACTATGTTTTTAAAGCATACTTTAAGATTCTTTACATCTGTACTGTACGAAATAAAAAAACTTTTCCTACCTGCATGGGATCGGCGGCCATCTTGGTTGTGAACTCTTTTTTTGAATCAAACTCTGGGGAAGGGGAGGTGAGTCACTCCCAAAAAACAAGCCTGTTATGTTTCCGTCTCAAGCGAAAATCGCTTTAGTTGGGGTACGATCCATAGCATTGCCGGGATACGGAGGGGGTCCCATTGTTGAGCTGTCGCCTGTCGGTTTGTTGTAAACGCAAGGGTTTAGACCCGGGATCAGAGCGGAGGTCCGCGCTTTTGGGGTGAACGCAGAGCCGTGCTGCTAATATCGGAACAAGGGGAGGCGGGTGGCAGACCGACCCAAGTGCAAGTTTCTGTTCCCGCACCCAGTTCAGCCACGGCCAGTCCACCCTCGATCATGTGATCAATAGCAGATTCACAAACACAGCGGCAAAACAGATTCTATAGGAGCAGGACCACGAATTCTGTCTGGACTTACTTTATAAGGACTTTATTCTGTTAAAAACAACACAAGTTATTGTACTGCGATTAGCAGAATTATATTGCATTGGGGCTTATTTTACAGGAGTAGCACACTGTAATGATTTATTATGTAAGGACTTTATGTGTAGACGTTTCTGCAGAAGAAAATTAATCCCGATATATTTTATTTGCAGTAACACATTCTATATTTTTATAGGAAATCACAACTCCTTTTTTTGTAAACTATTATATGAGTAAACTCTTGTACTTTCTGGCCTAATGTATTCTAACAGTAGTTATCAACTGGGGGCCGGGGCCTCAGTCACAGGACTTAAAAATGGGTTAAATTGTATTAAAATAATGTAAATGAAAAATGCTAACATTAAAAAAGAATAAAAAAACCAAGATGCAAATATATTTATTTTAGCATTTGTCTTCTTCAATAACAATCATTTTTCTCTTCAAATATATGGGTCTTCAAATATAGTTTTGGACAAAGAGGGGCCTTCAAGGATATATTCGACATAACACAGCACTCATTCTATTGTGATTTATTCTGTGATGGTATAGCAACACATTTAGTTTTTATTGCAACTTATTTTTTAGCACCAGCATTAATTAATCTATAAGGATTTATATAGAAGTAATACAACAGTCATTTTGTGACTCTATAAGAGCAGGACCGCTTATATTTTATTTTGACTTCTATAGGGATGTTATGCTGTTACAGCAGTGCAACTCATTTCTTTGTGATTTATTTTATAGAATCATAAATAGCATTCTGTATTATTATTCTATAGGGACATATTCTGTAGAAACAACTAATCCATTATTCATCTATAGGTGCAGGACCACATTCATTTCATTGTGAGTTTTTTTTTTTTTTACAGGTCAGTTCATTTAGATTTACTCTGCAGAAGCAGCAATAGTCATTCAATAAGGATTTACTCTATAAAAGCAGCACCACTTATTCTATCGTGAAATATTTGAACAGCTCCCAATGTATTTTACTTTACAACTCATATAAAGGACAAATGGTTAATGAATAAATATTTCTCATCAGAAACATGGACTAAAAGTCAGACTGGTGAAGAAGGCAAAGCATAGACAGGAGGTATATTAATCAATTAGAAGAAAATACCCACATTACAATAATCAGAGATTAGGACATGATGGAATGGCCTTAAACATATGACATTCAGCATGACACATTGAGGCTTTAACAATGTATAGTGTATTTTATTATTTATTCTGTAAACAATTATAAAATGTTTTATATAATGTTCCCTCTGAGTATTTGTTTTTCTAAATTCATAATTCAACAGAATATTTCTGCACATAGCTTTATATCATGATGAGAGTTGCTTTTACTGAAAAAAAGCTTAATTTTTTTTTTTAACAAAGGCTTATATAAAGAGTTACTTTTGAAAGTGACATAATTACCTTCAGCCAACAGATGGTGGTGTTCTCCATAAATTCTGTGTTTGACAACCTATTTAGAAAGCATTTATAATGCATCACAACTGAAAACACAGCTCAAAATCAGTGAAGAGATCCTTTCTGGGGTTTTTAAAGATTTTTAATTATTCTGAATAAAGCAAATATTACTTCACACACACACACACACACATTTTAAAGATTGGTCCTTTATAGCGAGCTCAGAATGTCATTTTCTAATTTAAAAAAAAAAAAGCTCTCTAAGAGATCATCTGGAGGTCTGCTTCAAAGGATAAAGAGAACATGGACTCTCTGGATACTACCAGAATTTATTTATGGACAGGTTAATTTCAGTGATACTGTAATTGCAGACCAGGAAGAACAGCCGTCCCATAACCAAAAGATAAATGTCACACACACACACACACACACACCAGAGGAAGGTGGTGTGTTTTCACTGCCTGCAAGTGAAGTACACAGCATTATATCAAAACTAACAGACACCACAATTAAATTGCAGGTCCACAACATATAAGAAAGGTCATTCCGTGCAAAACCAATTCATAATTGATTATGATACGCAAGGATGCTCGCCGATATTGCTTTTCAGCTCCAATGGTTAACCTCATTTAAACTGCCAGATATTACCATATACGTTGAATTTCCACAATATTAGACCTTCACAAAATGGTCTGTAGCTGACAAAGCAACTACTGGGTTATATGAGGTCTTGAATATGAAACTAGGTGCTCCATTAGTGTCTCTTTCTCAGAGCTCAGCAAAAAAATGATGAGCTCAGGACTTCTGTTCAGATATGTTGTGCTCCCTGAGTGAATCCAAGTGGTCGCATCTGTGCGCAGAAGCTGTCGGTCTGTCCTGCTCACAGTACAGTTTTCCATTTGTGTAGTGAAAACGGTCACCAGGTACTAGCTGGTTATGGCAGATGGAGCATACAAAACACTACAAGAGTAAAGAAAGAAATGACTGAGGAAAACATATTACAAGGCACCCTGTCCCCCCCCCAAAACACACTTCAGCATATCAACCTAGACAAGGAGTAAAAATGTAGATCATTTTTAATTAATTGTATTTAAATGAGTCAGTTTAATAGAGTAAATTACCTTGACATGGAAAACATTGCCCTGTGCTCGCATTACCATTTCATTTGCAGGGATGGACTTACTGCAAGCCCTGCACGCTCCGCTGTGACCAAACAATCTGTAGTGAACATCATAATCACAAATATATCTTTTAATAAGCAAGTCTATTTGAACTTTTGCTTATACTTTTTCCTCATTTAATGGGATAATTCACCCAAAAATGAAATTCTGTCATCTTAATCACCCTCATGTTGTTTCTAACCTGTATGCATTTCTTTCTTTTGCTGAACACAGTTTCCGTTCCCAATGACTTACATTTTTTTTTCCATACAATGGAAGTCAATTGGAACTGAAAGTGTTTAGATCCCAACATTCTTCAAAATATGTTTTCCACAGAAAAAAGAAAAGAAAAAAGAATCAAACAGGTTTGGAACAACATGAGGGTGCGTACATGACAATTTTCTTTTTTGGGAAGACTATCCCTTTAAGTCAAACCCCATATTTTCTTTACTACAGTGCCAGAAGACTTATTAGATGTATGGTAGAATTTCTCTCATTTGTCTAGTAAATTTGTTAGCTCAGGGTGTGAATGATAGTAAATTATAGAGGATGACAATAACAAAACAGAGTGTTGATCCTGTAGTCTGACCTTATATAGTCACTTTTGCAGAGGATCAAGCCATGCTTTGTGAAACACGATGAGCCGATTTCTGCCAGCTGGGCTTGACAGCAGGAGCACTTGAGACAGTGGCAGTGCCAGTATCCATCCAGAGCAAACAGGAGGAAGCGGTCTGAAATCTTGCATCCACATCCAACGCACCGCTTCCATGCCAGGGCCCCCATTATGACATGAGGTGGTTGCGTATTACAAGCAGTGTTAACCATACTAAATGGGTCACTACCTAGAACAGAATGCATGTCAACTGAACAGATGTTACTAACTGGACAACAAACACAAACTGTATTCAATTAGTTTGTAAGTAGACAAATTAATTTGACCAGTGGGCCTCTTTCTGTGTGACACTGACAGATAAACAATTTTATCAAAGTAAACAAGTTCACATACTTATATGTTTGACACAAGTATGCGCACTCACCTGCTTCACAACTTCCAGATCATTTCACATACTCATCAATACAGAACAGATGATCGCGTTCAGTCTGTCAGCTCGGACAGACGCAGACGCCGGTCCATATCTTGTCTTTAAGCAAAAAGGAGAGGTCATAAACGCGGATATAACTTCATTTACCTACATTTAAATTACGTCTCGCTTGCGTATCCTCATAAGGTCTGAGCGTTGTAAATGAACGGCGCTCGTTACGCTGCTCTGTTACCGGACTTCTATGCCCTTTAAACATCCGTGAGGTGACGTCAGGCGCGCTTCAGCCAATCAACACTCACTTAAATTGTGGTCTCTCGTTGAAGCAGCCCAGCAGATGCAGTATTAGATGCTACATTATTGATGCTGTCAACATGGCGTATTCGTCGTTTGCACTGGTATTTCACTATATTTAATGTACTATTTAAATTTTAATTGTAAATCACAAAATTAGCTGGCAGAAATGGATTTGTCAAAAGAAGTTTAGAAGAACTGCCTCACATTTCTCATTCGGAGTCAGTTACAATGGGGCCTTAATCACCCATATTAAAGACCTAATTACAGCACACACACAGCGTCATGGCCAAATCACTATGAAAAGAAACCTTGACAGCTGTCTGATTGGGTGGTAATAGAAAATCATCAGTGAGAAAGGGATCCTGCCTTTCTTATCATCTGTCTGTCATTTAGCCATGATTACCATCAGATTAAATATAATCAAAGCAGTTTGGGTGAAAAGTGGTAGTCATGAGAACCAGTGAAAACGGTTTTATCTTGTCAATTGATCTTAATTCAAACCTGCACACTCTAGATTACAGAGATGTAGGAGCTGAGAGGGAGGAAAGAGGGGGAGAGGGTTGTGTTTGTCGGCTTCTGTCACTCATTATGGTGTATTATGTCACTATTCAATGCAGAAAATTAGTCTCTGATGACATGACGAAGACGTAAGGGTGGCTTAGTGTTAATATATAGTGTGCTGTTTGCTTTGAGGAACTAAAACCTTCTAACGCCATGTTTGGTTTTATTTTGAGGCTACTAATATCTGTAGTTGCACTCTGTTTGTCACATATTACCTGTTGGGTATCTGGTTTTGGACTTGAAGGTTATAGGTCTTGGTTGTCTTCCCTAGTGTTTAGTTGGTGTTCTCTGTTTTTGTTCTTGACATTGTTGTGTAATTCTCTAGTTTATCTGCATTTGGATCCTGTTCTCCCCCGTTTCTGAGTTCATCACTGTCACATTGTTGTATGAGAAAAAATACATAACACCACTATAAAAAAAAAAATCCTGTTGAAATTGACATTAAAACAAACAAACAAACACCATCAGAAATTCACCATCAAAAGTATGTGACAATGTTTCAGATATTATGGCATATTGGTGCCTGGATATTAGTGATATAATAAGTGATATGATATAATGTTAATATACCAAAATCTGCTTATTACCTTAAACTGTACTGATAACCACCATAAAAAAACAGGTCAAATAGAAAGTCAAGTGGTAAATCAGAGTTGTAAGTCAATCTATAAAACAGTACTAGTAAATAAATGTGTCAGTACTAGTAAATAAATATGCACAGGATCATACACACAAAGAAAATACATCATTATAACCATCATAAGGCACATTAAATAACAAAAAATGTGATGCAAAACACGCTAATACACATTACTGATATAAGAAGAACAAAATTTATTTAGAATATAATCATATGTGATATATTATGCAGAGACTTCAGGGAATGCCCCCCCCCACACTTTTTTTTGTTACCATAAATTTTACAGTAATTCATAGTAATTGAATTACATTTTTGATTGCAAAAAATGTATAATGTAATGTTAAACCATTTACAGTTTTCACCTTATATGATAACATACAGTTAATCAGTTAACAGACCTTTACTGTGACATTTTTACTTTTTATATTGTTACTCAAACATTTTTTTACAGTTTTTACACACTTATACTCCCATTTACCCCTAGCCTATTTAGCCAACATTTAAGGGATGTAATAATATTAAAAAGAGACATATTATGGACACATATGAATGTGCATGAAACCAGACTAACTTCAGCACAAATGAAACTATGAATGTTCTGCATGAGCAATTACTTTTTTCAGCCCCTATTGTTGGTCTTGCCTGTCTAGATTTACTGTAAACGAGACCAGCAACCCCCCCATCTCCTGGATCATTATGTTTATGTACTGAGATCACAGTCGTTGATCTAATGGCGGAGTGCAAAGTTTGAAATTTGTGTGGGAAGGGGGGCGTAATGGAAAATAAGTCATTTTCTCCACAGCTCCATTACTTTAATTGTTTACTGAGCAGAGGCATGTTATGATGTTTCAGGTAAAGCACAAGAGTCACATTAACAAAGAGTGTGAGCTGTCTGAGCACAAACATCAGATGGAAAGCGTGAGACAGAGGCCTCATTATTTAGAGCCGGAAAGGGCCGATGTCTTTTGAGCACAAGATTTTCATCATTGCTCTATAACTGAATCTGTGAAACATTCGACAATGACGTGCATTTCTGTTTTGGCAATTAGAAGGACATTTCCAAACAAATGTACAGAATTTCTTTAGCTGGTTATTTTAACGAAACAATTTCCCCCTAATTAATTTATCCTTTCCCCACTTACGATAGCCAACAGTTATGATGTTCATTAAAAATGAAGGGAAGCCTGACTGTCGATCAAACACAAAAAGGGATTGTTTGAAAGGCCCTTTATTTGTTGCTGTGACAGCTCAATCACCCATCATGATCTAACCGGGGGGAGGTAAAAACCCCCGACAATGACCATCAGAGGCTACAGACAGCCCTTCATTCGAGTGCTAATTAGAAAAATTATATCTCTGAAAGGCAGCCTGGCATCTGTTCCCAGTGTGCTGAGAGAGACAAGCTGAAGAGACAACAATGAGTTAATAGAAAAATTAATTATTTACACTATTATCTAGGCCAGGCCATTGAAAGAATGATTCAATAATGCTTTAATTGTGTTGCTGATTACAGTTCCACTGAGATAGACTCGAAAGCATATCAAAAGCTCTGTTTATTAAATGTATGTGCTCCGATGAGATAACATGAATATTGCAGCGGTGCACAGCACAGCTTCAGCACATCTTGCGTATTTCTATAATGTCAATGGTGAGCGCTTCTGTAGAAGAGGAGAGGGTAGACCAATGGGTTACACCCAGTTATTTTAGATCAAAGAAGTTTGTGGTGTGTGACGAGTGGGGCGGGGCCGAGAGCCGTGGGAGCGGAGCGAGGCCGGTGGAGTAAATGATAATGAGCGTGTCGCTCATTATCATTTACTCCACCGGCCTCGCTCCGCTCCCACGGCTCTCGGCCCCGCCCCACTCGTCACACACCACAAACTCTGATTGGCTGGAATTATGGCATATTGTAATGCTGGGTTGTGTTGAGCAAGCGAGCCGTCGGCATGTAGAGAGCACTGAGGGCGGGCATCAGGTGAGCAAGCTAGTTAAATGTTGCACGCGCAAAAGAGAAGGTCTGCACAAATCCAAAAACTTATTTTAAATGCAAAATTGATTTTCGTGCGCTCGAAATACTTTCTTGTTTGTGAGACAAACATTTTCTCCACAATACTCAGTCCGTGCGTGTGCAAAACGCACTTTTGCGCACTCAAAATATGATCTTTCGTGCGCAGAATTGTGGCAGAGATGTAATCCCATAGAGTAACGACAGTGCAAGGACTTGGGAGATTTTATGTAGTTGTTTTATTGTGTTTTACTTTTGTATTGTGCATTTATTGTGTTTTACAATGCATTTTACTTTAATGCTTTAATGCATTGCATTACTTTTGTTCGTTTATTTGATAAAGTTTTATGTTGAAATGTTCGACGGTTCCCGCCTCCTTCTTCCCCGAACTTTGTTACATGGTTTTTTTACTTTATGAAAAGACATACATGGACCATCATTCAAAATTTGGGGGTCAGTAATATATATTTTTAAAGAAGTTAATACTTTTCTTTAGCAATGATGCCCTGAATTTGTCCAGTAAAGACAACATTTTCAAATCAATGCTGTTCTTTTGATCTTTCTATTCATCAAAGAATCCTGAAAAAATTTATCACGGTTTTCACTAAGATATTAATCGGCACAACTGTTTTCAACATAGATAATAATAAGTTTCTTCAGCAGCAAATCAGCATATTAGAATGATTTCTGAGGGATCACTGAAGACTGGAGTAGGGTGACTGCTGAGAATTCAGCTTTACCATCACAGGAATAAATTACATTTGAAAATATTTTAATTATAATAATAATTGTAATAATATTTCATGATATTGCTGCTTTTACTGCATTTTTGATCAAATAAACGCAGACTTGGTGAGCATAAAAGACTTCTTTCATAAACATGAAAAAATCTTACTGACCCCAAACTTTTGAACCGTCTGTTTAATGTTTAGTTTGTTTGTGTTGTTAGAAACAAAAAAGGTGAAGAATATTAAATAAAATATAAGCCTCCATATATTTTAGTTTCTCCTTTGTTTGAATGAATAAATAAATAAATAAAAACTACTTTTAGCAGACAGAAACAGTCTGCGATATTTTATCAAAATTACATTGATAAGGGACTAACAGAGAAGAAGAAAAAAATCTAAATAAATCAAGCTCTTTTTATTGTGGCTGACATATCCAAAAACCTGTTTTCAAATCTACCTCTGCAACATCAGCAGAAAAAAGCAAAGCTCCTGGGGCCTGTACCATGATGGTGGCTGAACAAACTCAGGGTTACAGGATTAGTTTTGAGTTGACAAAACCAAACCACTCCAATCCGGCTTTGTTGGTACCATGAAGCTGATCATCAACTTTCTCTGTCAACTCAGGCTTGATTCTGAGTTAAATTATAATCTCTAAAAATCAGACATTATCTTTGAAAATGTTTTATGTAGCATCCTTTAATTTGGAGTAAGAGAAACTGGGGGAGTGGCTTTATTGAGAGATGAGTCACTTGGCTTGAAGCTGATTGGTGTAATTTGTGTTTGAGATCTCTAAACCAGAACATAACCTACCCCAGAGCAGGTTAGCTGTGGAGCGTAAGTTTCTAAGGCAATGAATGCTGCTAAAAGCCAAGTCCAGGAGTCTCATTAATTTAAGATGAAAAAAAACAAAACAAAAAAAAAACAGAACAGAACAAATACAGGCTCACACAATAACACTGTGAAATAAAAGAGATATTAAAACCAATACATATTTTATATGTACAAGTTACTCTAGCGTTTCATATACAGTACAGATTGGTTTTGATACTCTAAAAATATCTAAGAGAACTTGGATAATGTCAAAATATTTTTTACATATTCTACTGTTCTACTCGTGTCTTGGAGATTTTAGGAGCAAGTGCAATCCAGCACCCATTTCATGCACAAACGTGTGTTTAGTAAAGATGTACATATAAACATTGGAATTGTATAATGTACACAGGGCGCAAATTTCCATTTTCAAAATTCATCAGTTCCACTCTTGTAGTACCATCAACAAGGCAAACAATTTCATATGATGGTTGCCTATTTCCACATTGATGTTAATAATGACAATCAATGCAACTGTACCTATTTCAAATTGTAAAACAATTCTCATCAATTCATATGCTGAGATGTCAAGTCATATTTACACTGGCTATAATAACAGCTCTGTGTTTTAGAAAAAAAGACACAGTCTTGATGAATTCAGAGTCTTTCTTTCAATGAACACATTTACGGTCCATGATCTCTAAATCAAAGCAGCAGACTAATGGTATGTTGCCATGAGAAGCTTGACATGAGAGTCCTTGGGGAAAAAAAGTATGTTTGAACTACGTAAAACACAAACAAACAAACAAACAAAAAAAACATAATTCAGTCATAAAATATATAAAAGCAAATTAAAACAAAAGAATTGCCGTTTAACAAGAACCAGTAACAGTACAAAAATCCACATGCAGATAAACATTTTATCTTCAATTCTTTATCCGCCCATATATGAATGTTTTGGTCCAACTGTAACTGTAATGACCAGTATTTACATATTTTTGTAGATAAAAAATATATCTAAAATTGCTGAAAAAAAATGCAGGACTGCACCCCAGGCAGAAGGTTCTGTTTTAAAAATGGCAAACACCAAATGTGTATAATTTTTTCTACAAATACAAAATTCTGGTATTTCAAGGACAAGACATATGTCAACACTTTCAACATTTTGAAAGTCAAAGAAATAAAGCATTCCTTATTTTATTTACTAAATTGGAAAAATTACTATATTTTTTCAGCTTGATAAAGAGCTTCAAGAATGTTTAGTAGTCATCTGTACTCTTTTTTTACACTTTAAAATAAGATGTTAAAACTCCCAAAACAGCATCAATCAGTAAAAAAACAAAACAAAACAATAACCATTAATGCATTAAATAAGTACAATAACAAAACGTTCTGAAATGTGGCAGGACCTGTATAAAATCCCTATGGCTGAAAGGTGATGGTAACGACACGAGCAAGACCTCAGTCACTTGTAAAGCTCATTAGAGAGCTTTTAAGCCTTCTTTGAGATGATATGTATTGGGGGGATAAAGCTCTTGACAGCTATTTGGCCCCAAGACTAGTTTGCACACATCCAGATGGAGAGCAGTCAGGCAGAATGTATTGCGTCCTCCCTCCAGTGTTTCCGACCACAGCATACAATGTTATGGAGCACCGCTGAGTCTCAGGTAGTCTTTGGGTAGATTTTCTCATAGATAAAGTTCTGTGCCAGTAGGTACAGTTCTCCGTCTTTTTCTCTCACCGCATGAGCCCGAACGTACTGGAACTGCTCTAGTGCAAACTCATAAAACTCATTCTCCATTTTCCAGATGTCTGACTGCTGCAGTCTGGCTATAGACTCTTTTGTGGGCGGCTTCTTCTCGCTCGTTTTCCTTAGGTGCGATTTCTTCCCTTTAGAAATAGACACAAACATTTAACAAAAATATTCACCATCTAATAGACTTGTAAAGACTTTCTCTCTGCAGTCATACCTGTCCGATAGAGCTCTGTGGCCCCCTTAAAAAAGCGAGGGAGAGCTGCCTCCAACATCATAACAAAGTCTTCCAACTCCTCTGTCACTCCAACTAACATATATTCATTCACCAGGTTGTATTTGGCTTGCTCCAAAGCCCATTTACTGCCAATGCTCCTATGAAAAGGTGATTGAGAAAATGTAACGAGTCCTAAAAGTGGTAGATCTGAATTGCTCAAAAAGACACTGAACAGCCTACCAGCACTCAAAGTAATGACCACAGAAGAAGGGAATCTGAAGCCACAGTTTCTCTGGAGCACAGTCAGATCCTCCAGCAGCTACACAATCATCAAACGTCTGAAACACACACAGATCTTTGAGTTGAAAAAAAATATACAGTTTACATGTTCTGAGTTCTGTGTGTAATAAAGAAAAAAAGTTAAGCTTTATTTTGACAGCAAAGAAGATAATTTTGTGGTTATAGTAATGGAAGAAAGTGTTTTATTACTATTTACTATTCTTCATGGCGAGAACAAATAATAAAAAAAAACTATATAAAACATTTAAGATTAATATAAGACAAAGTTCCTAAAGTACTTTTTTTTTTCTCCACTTTTTAAAACACATCAGCCTCTGAATAAAAACACATTCTAGTAAAATATGTTTAACAGCCATTGGAGTTTGACAAAGCAAGGCATGATGGTTGTCTTGAATGACCTAAACGGCACCTAGTGAAAACAACTTCATCATACTTAGATTTGAATTGGCTAAAAAAAACTTCTTCTTGTACTAGGATTTATTCCATATAAATTAATTCCCTGGCATTGATACCATTTCACCTGCCACTTTTTATTAATATAAGACTTAATTAAACAAGGCTAGTATTCAGGATGTTAATAGCACAACTTTTAATAAAACAAATTGGGATTTTTTAAAAATCATCATTTATAATAATAATAATAATTATTATTATTTATAATTGTATTATTTAAGAATATTACTTTAAATTGTATTTGTACTTTTTACATACTAATATATAAAATATTACATTTTATATAATACATGTTACAAAATAATAATATTACAATATTAATAATATTTAATATTAAATTTGTCTAATATTATTATTATTTTGAAATAATTTTTACTAACACAATAAATGTATTTTATGAACTTAAACCTAGGTACCTTATAGCTGTGAAATTCATAAAAATTAAAAATAGGATAAAAGTAGACGAAACAATTTAATCGAACACTTAAACCACCAGACTCACCTTTTTGTCCCCTTGCTTTCTGCGTCGCAGGCCTGGTCTGTAGTCATCACCAAAGCGCAGGAAATAGTAGTAAGACACCAAACGCTCAATAGGGTCCCGGATAACATTTATGTAAACAGGCTTTTTCTTCACTCCAAATCTGATAATGAAATAGGAAAGGAACTGTAATTAGTAATGTATTAGTATAGTAGGACTAACACATATTTTGGGCATTTAGGCATAATTAAATAGTTGATTTATGCATGTAGGTAAGGTATGGGAAGACACAAAACTGGAAACTAACAATATGATTGTACAGTATTGTTTAAAGGGGTGGTTGATTGCGATTTCACTTTTTTAATGTTAGTTAGTGTGTAATGCAATCAGAGCCCATCGTGTATTTCTGAGGGAGGGGCTTCATAAAAGCAGGAAATGATCAGTGCGTTCAGAGGAGAAGGGACAGAGAGGTGTGGAATAAAGGTAAATTATGTGAAAAATAATGCGTTTTTTAACAAACGAAGCATTACCACATGTTAGACTGCACCACATAAACACAATCAAGCCTAGAAAAAAAACAGTCAACCATCCCTTTAAAATGAGCTGAGAGGCTTGCTGCAATTCCTTTTACAGCCACCAGGAGTCAGCAGCATCAAACTGCTTTTTGGGTTCTTGGGAATGTAAAACAACATCCTTTCAATGGATATGAATGAATGAGTGGCTAATGTAGGATTCTAGTTATGCAGAATGTTGGCAAACCACCTTTCAGTGATGTTGGCACTGAATGCAAAACCTGAAACCACTCTATACAGCATTACTCGGGCAAAACACATTGACCACAACAGATTGAACAGAGCAAAATGACAGGAGCACATAATACATACTTAGTGAAGTCCAGAAAGGAAACATGTCCATGGTAGAACGCAGGCTTCATCTCCTTCCATAACGTCACATTCTTTACAAACCGTACCTGAAACATGAATAAATAAATAAATAATAATGAAAAAATAAATCACTTAAGGATTTGCTCTGAAAAAACAATCAGCCTTTTTAGAGTTTAATGATAGAAATTTGCCCATTTTAAGTCCCCTAAAACCTCAGGATAATATAAAGCCACCACACTATAACATCTGCTGTAGTGCACTATTAAGGAAATGCTTTGTGCCATTTAGAAGCTGTTTGGTTCATTTCAGTAAATGGAAACATTTGGATCCGTCCAGCATGATAATCTGTTGTTTGGATGGCTGTAAGTGGGAAGCACTAACAGTGAACATGCACAAGTGATACAAAACTGACCTGATCCTGAAGAGACATGACGGGATTGTTTTTGGTGGTATTGATGTGCAGCACATGGTAGTGGTTCTTGTTGCACAGGTCATAGGCGATGTTGGTGAAGGAGGTACTGGCTGTTTTGGGCACTCGGTTGTAGATGACCACCAAATCGTCTTCCTTGACCAGGGCCTCCTTCGCCCCCTCTTGAATGTGCCGTTGCTCAATCTCTCGTACCTCATGTCTTGCAATGGCTCGTTCTGCAATGGAGGAGGAGAAGATGAGGAGACATTAATGCAAAATTAATTTCAATAATAAAAAAAAAAAACTGAAAAAAAAAAAAAACTGCCATATACCAGATTCATAAAGGAATACTAAAAGTACTGTATGTTGAGGGAGCAAAATTGCAAAGAATACTGGATGAATCATTATCTCTTAAAGGAAAATTTATTTTATTAGATTTCAACACTATGCATTGCAGTTACATAATTTTGAGCATGTGGGCTCAGTGACCTGGCACTAAAAGGCTTTAAGATAATAATAATACAAATAATAATATTCATAATTTTAAAAATCCCAACAAGTGGGAACTCGTACTCGACAATAACAATAATGTTCTAATTTAATTCATATATTTAATTATTTTTCAAATATTTATTTTTGACAAAGTAAAAAAATAAACACCTTATTTGCCAGAATCTTTATTTTTTTATTTATTAATATTTATTTTTAAAGTGCCCCTATTATGCCATTTCGAATATTGCCTTTCATGCAGTCTGTAATGTAGCTTTGATCTGCAAAGTTGTAAAGCCGAAAGCACGATAAATAAAGTTATTGGCCCTGTCCCAAATGGCACCCTAAACCCTCGCGACCTTCCTCTGAGTCCGCACTTTCGTGTCGTAATGCCACTTTGACTGTCAGGTAGAAGTCTGCTGCGGAGCTCGCCCCAGTGCGGGCTCGGCAGAAGTGCGGATCGAGGGCGCATAACGGCCGCAAAGGGGGCGCTCGCGAGCACCCTTCTGAACGCTAAAATGACAAATGGACCATTGTAAGTCCGTAAGACCGCAAGTGCACATGAAGTGACAGGGCCATTGGGACAGGGCCATTGTCTCCCAAGAGAAAGAATCGACTCTGAACAGCCTAAACGAGTCGTTAGTAATTCAAATCCCACTTCCATGACGGCTACATGTCACAGGGTAATGCATTTGCATAATGCCCAACTATGTTCTATGGCCCTGTCCCAAATGGCACACTTCATGTGCACTTGCGGTCTTGCGGACTCAATGGCCGCCGCGTGCGCGTGTCCGTTAAAGTCGGCATGAAACATAAGTTGCGATTGTCTTTTCTTCTCTACTGTGACGTATATCCGAGTGAAACACCATCTGAAATGAGAGGGCGGGACTTGATTTCGTCCTTCGGGAATTGATTGGATCGTTGGAAGTTGGGGCGCTGCTAACAAAATGGAGGCAGATCTGAATGCCAGTTTGCAGTTAGTGGTGGGGGATTTCTCTCCACTGGAATCACAGCCGACACCCTAGCATGAATAAATGTTTTATTTATTAAAGCTGACGATGACGATCAACGGCACAAAACATGCGAATGCGAGAGAGAGAGCGAGAGAGAGACTGAGCACGTTCTCCATCAAGTTAAGTCATATTCATGGAAAAAAAAATTTGTTTGCGATGTCCTAAGAGTAATGTTGTTGTAATATCCTAACACCTTTAACATAACGTACTCCCTCATGACTGGTGTCAGTGCTATAAAGTGAAGCATCAGCTTCAGCTTTTCCCCCCAAACGTCACTGATGTCACTGCAGCTGTTGGCAGTTCCAGATAGCTCCGCCCTTGCGCCATAGCTTGTGACCGGAAGAGTAGAGGAGTCGTTTTGAGGGGGAGGGGAGGTTAACGTTTTTGATTAAAGAATATGAGGGCACATTAAAAAAAAAAAAGAATGATGTGCACGGATAAATTATTTATAATAAACACTACAGTATTCCATCAAAAAATAAAAATGGTCAATTTTGATTTCATGGCAACTTTAAAGGTGCAGTGTGTAAATTTTAGCGGCATCTAATGGTCAGGTTGCGAACTGCAACCAACGGCTCAGTCCCCCGCTCACTTTAGTGAAGCTACGGTGGCCGATACAGGACTAAGATGTTGTAGTCTGAGACAGCAGAGAGTAGCCAGCATTAATGAGGTTTCTTTACAAAGGTAAATTAAGGAATTATATTTACTTAATTATTCAATAAAATGTTATGTTATTGCGAATATTATTGTTACTTGTTCATCATTGTGTCAGTGTTTTATTCGCAAAAACAACAGTGACGAAATGCGCTCTGTTCGTCCTTTTACGGGCTACTGTACAAACATGGTGGCGACTTCCATGTAATGGGGGCCCCCGGTGTATGTAGATATAAATTGCTCATTCGAAGTTAATAAAAACATAACACACACAAAGCTCTATTAAATTTAGATTGTAAAAAATCAGCAGGGCCGGATAATATAGAGCCTTATTTTTTTTAAATTGCGGCAGATTGCATAGCGGAACCAATTACTGCTATGTTTAATTTAAGTTTAACTTCAAATGAAATTCCACATGCATGGAAATCAGCTATGGTTCTCCCTTTGTTAAAAGGGGGTGACCCTTTTGAATTAGACAATTACAGACCTATTTCAAGGCTATCAGTTATTGCGAAAGTATTTGAATCTCTTGTAAATGACCAAGTAAAACAGTTTTTAAGGGAAAATAATATTTTAAATGAATTTCAATCAGGTTTCCGCTCAGGTCATAGTACTATTACAGCTGCTATGTTGACTACAAATGATATTATTACAAGCCTAGATAATAAACAGTACTGTGCTGCTCTATTTGTTGATCTCTCTAAAGCATTTGATTCTGTAGATCACAAAATCTTATTGCAGAGACTCAGTTGCTTGGGTTTTAGTAAAATGAGTCTAAATTGGTTCAAGAATGATCTGACAGAAAGAATGCAGTGTGTCTCAGCTGAAAATTTAATTTCTACAGAATTAAAAATAAATAAAGGAGTCCCACAGGGACACTCCTGTTTTATTTTCACTTTATATAAATAACCTAGGTCAAGAGATAAACACGGCAAAAATCCATTTATATGCCGATGACACAATTATTTATACAGTTGCACAGTCTATGAATCTCCTAACCTTGGAAGGGAACTGGATTGAAAGAGTACATAGTTATAGATACTTGGGCTTATGGCTTGATGAACGGTTGGGTTTTAATATTCATATTGAAAATCTTCTAAAAAAGCTCAGACCTAAATTGGGTTTTCTTTTTCGTATTAAGAAGTGCTTTTCTTTTGAAGCAAAAAAAATAATTATCCAAAGTTGTTTCCTTTCAGTGTTGGACTATGGTGATGTGGTTTATATGCATGCAAACGTGTCCTTATTAAGGAAGTTGGATAGTATATATCATGCTGCAATACGATTTGTGACAAATACATCTTCACGTTCCCATCACTGTACTTTGTACAAAATAGTTGGTTGGTCATCCTTGTACCAAAGGAGAAAAATGCATATGTTATTATTTACTGCCAAGGCATTATTAGGTAAACTGCCAACTTATATTTGTAATCTTTTATCATATTATACTTGTAATTATAGCACTAGAAACTCTTACAAATTACATTTCACTGTTCCTACAGTACGCTCTGAATTTGGCAAAACTGCCTTTTCCTCCTATGGTCCTAGGCTATGGAATGAAATGCAGAGTGTTATGATGTTAGAAACAATTCCATCTCTAAATATTTTTAGAAATCTTTTGGAGTTCTACCTGGAAGAAACTTGTGAATGTTTTATGTAATTTTTAATATGATGTTGGATGATATTTTTTTATTTATTATTTTTTGTTTTGTTTGATGCGTGTCTAATCTGTATGTGAAACTTTCTGTGCTGCCATTTTGGCCAGGACTCCCTGGTAGAAGAGATTTATATCTCAATGGGATAATTCCTGGTAAAATAAAGGATAATAATAATAACGGTTCATTGCGTAAAGTCTTTATACACCTCTGAAAACATAGTTATGTATATTATATTGCATTTCTGTCAATAGATCCTCCTAAATATTACACACTGCACCTTTAAGTCCACAAGACCGTAGGGTGACCCATTCATCATTTAAGCTTTCAGAAGGGTGCTCGCCAGCGCTCCCCTTGCGGCCACTATGCGCCCTCGATACGCACTTCTGCCGAGCCTGCGCTGAAGCGAACTCCGCAGAAGACTTCTACCTGACAGTCGAACCGGCATTACGCCACGAAAATGTGGACTATGAAGAAGACCGTGAAGGTTTAGGGTGCGGTTTGGGACAGGGCCTATGTTGGCCGGCCACGAACAACAAAAACAAAACACTAAGCCAGGGGTAATTTAGAAATTAAAAAAACATTACATTTGAGAAGAAAGTAGAGAGACTAAGAGCGAATTCCAAACGGAAGTGACCATCCCTATGCCCTACTCCCTTCGAAGGGCAGAGCCACTGAAGTGTGCTCTTTGAAGTGTGTATAGCATTACTGTCTCGTATAAGCGTTTGGAACTCCCTTGACAAAGGAAATGACTGACCAAATGTTACCTTGACAATGCTGCGCGAGCGTGCAGCATTCAGCTCTCCATCAGTTGTTGCAAATAAATATGTATTATTATTTTATTCAAATATTATCTAATTGTCTTATTTATTATTAAACTTTTTCAAACCAAACTTGCTTACACTACCATCTTAAATCATATTTCTATCACTGACAAAAAATATTTTGAATTACATTAAAATAAAGATGAATGTAATTAGCCTATTTTCCTTACGTTTGTATGTGAAGTCGAAAATGAACCCCAACTTTGCTTTAAAATGCATCGCGAGATCTCTTAACCGAATATCACATGATCACAAACGGAAATCACTTCTGTGAAGTGACCATCGCATGTTCCCTTCGATAACAGACTTCTGGAAGGGTTCAGTAGTTCACTTTCATTTGGAACATCCCTACAAATGGCGTCGCCTTCCCGAAGTGCCCTTCGAGGGCGCAAAAAGCCATTTGGAATTCGCCCTGAATCTTAGAACTGCTTTGAAGTTTGAGAATTGTTGGAAAATGAGGTGATATTAAATGCATATTTTGAGAAAACAAAAGGGTTGTTTGACCTTGCATGCATGTAAACCTATTGTAGGAGACTCCCACAACAATATTAGGAACCTTAAAATGGCATAATAGGGGCACTTTTTAATGTTATATATATTTGAAAGTATTTATTTTTTCATTTTGCAGTTCTGTATGGAATTTTTTAAATTGTTTTGAAAGTAATGAACTTTAGAATTTAGAGAAATATGTCTACTCAATTCAGAAAAAATGTGCTACATACCAGCTATTTTATTTATTTATGCATAGTGTTGCCTTTTTTTCAATTGAATTTAGTAAATTCCTCTTCCTGTCATTTGAATTCAAATTCCAATTCAACATCCTGTGAAACTATGCATTACAATTCCTCATGAATGTTCACAAGCAAACCAATTCTTGAAATTTAGAAATTTGGCCAAATATATTTTTTTAAATATACAGTTATATGAGTGTCACAGCAAAGGGTCTGAATACTTAGGACCATGTGATATTTCAGTTTTTCTTTTTTAATAAATCTGCAAAAATGTCAACGATTCTGTGTTTTTCTGTCAATATGGGGTGCTGTGTGTACATTAATGAGGAAAAAAAATTAACTTAAATGATTTTAGCAAATGGCTGCAATATAACAAAGAGTGAAAAATTTAAGGGGGTCTGAATACTTTCCGTACCCACTGTATGTTATGTAAATGTTAATGAAAGGCTAAATTACAGTAATGCAAAATACTGACAATATTTAAAGTGAATTCATGAACAAAATTTACTCTGCAGTTCAAACAGAAAAGGACCTTTGGTCTCGTAATACTCGTAAGATCTTGAGATGAAAATTTGACAGCGTACACGATGTGGTGACAGTAGTGTGTAAATGTGAGCTGGTGTACGGGCAGCTGCTACTGTGAGGTGATGATGTCAAGCCAACCACAGCACATTCCCACTCAACTCTGACTGCTCTCAGGTCAAAGAACTCAGTCTCCAACCATCACATGCAGACAACTGTTATTGGCCATGACAACAACTGTTGCTATGCCACATTATGGTGTCCCACGACAACAGAGAAAACTTGTTACTATTGCAAAAAGCATTTTGACATTTTAAAGGAATAGTTCACTCAAAAAATTTACATTTGCTAAAAATTCACTCACTCTCGGGCCAAAATGTAGATGAGTTTGTTTCTTAATTGGAACAGATTTGGAGAAATGTAGCATTACATCACTTGCTCACCAATGGATCATCAATGTATGGGTGCCATCATAATGAGAGTCCAAACAGTTGCTAAAAACATCACAATAATAAACAAGTAATCCACACGATTCCAGTCAATCAATTAATATCTTGTTAAGTGAAAAGTTTAATGTTCGTAAGAAACAAATCCATCATTAAGTGTTCTCACTTTAAACCATCACTTCTGGCCAAAATAATCCCTAATCCATAATAATGTTTCCTCCAATGAAAAAGTCCTTCCCCTGTTGTCCTCTCACATCAAAATCCACTAACATATTTGTTTAGAACTGTTTTGGACTGTTTTTGTTTGTGCATATTTCTCTCCTGATTCAGACGAGATGACGTTTTCACTGGAGATAGCAATATTATGGATAGAGGACTTGTTTTAAGTTAAAATGTCTTATGGATTTATTACAAACAGAGCTTTTTACTTCACAATACATTAATTGATGGATTAGAGTCATGTGGATTATTATTGTGATGTTTAAACTCTCATTCTGACGGCACCCATTCACTGCATAAGATCCATCGGTGTACAAGTCATGCTAAATTTCTCCAATTCTGTTCAGATGAAGAAACAAACTCATCTACAGCTTGGGAGGATTTTTTGGGAGGCAAATTTTTTGGGTAAAACTATTCTATCAAAATTGTGAAGAGAAAAATAACACTCCTGCAAAATGAAGACTAAACCTAGAGAATTATGGCTCCATGAATAAAATATCAAAATCTACCCTTTAATATTAGTAATTCACCTCTAAACAAAAACTGTATGTGCTTTGTATGTGATGAACTGTAATGGGAAATTTTAAGGCAAAAGAGTCATCTGATTTTATGGGTAGATGTGCATGTTGCAGACTGTTTCACCATCTCATTACTGCTGCAATACCCAGCCTAAAGTAATAATATAATTGCAAGTTAATGAGAAAAACAGACTCATTACCTATTTACCACTTGATAGGCACACAACTGATGCATTATGCTGAGTGAAAGGGCTCTTTTAAAGGGGTCATACGATGTTGCTAAAAAGAACATTATTTTGTGTATTTAGTGTAATGAAATGTGTTTATGTGGTTTAAGGTTAAAAAAACACATTATTTTCCACATACTGTACATTATTGTTTCTCCTCTATGCCCCGCCTTTCTGAAACGCGTCGATTTTTACAAAGTTCATCGTTCTGAAAAGCGAGGTGTGCTCGTCAGTGGCAAATTCTTTAAATATAAAAAACGTACTTACACTCTGTGAGTCAGAACAGCCGGCATTGTAGTCTATCAGGAAACAGTCCTCCATAAAATGCGCTGGACAGTACACATCTGAATATTTGGGTTGAACTGTTTCTGGAACAGTGTTGTAAATACAACTTAACCACTGATTTCCAGTCGTGTCCTCTTTTGGAAGGCCAAACAAAGTAGTTTCGCTTTAACAACGAAACACACGGCGGGCTAGAGTGAGCGGAGGCCGGCTTAAATGAGTGGCGGCGTGCGGGCTTGAGAACGGCGCGGCCGGCGGATTGGACAAAGGAGCGTCCGGTGGGCTTGCGGCAACCACATGTGACG
>NW_015536509.1:234343-256043 GCF_001515605.1 Sinocyclocheilus anshuiensis | reverse complement strand
AAACTTGCGTTTGAATCGTCAGTGGCAAATTCTTTAAATATAAAAAACGTACTTACACTCTGTGAGTCAGAACAGCCGGCATTGTAGTCTATCAGGAAACAGTCCTCCATAAAATGCGCTGGACAGTACACATCTGAATATTTGGGTTGAACTGTTTCTGGAACAGTGTTGTAAATACAACTTAACCACTGATTTCCAGTCGTGTCCTCTTTTGGAAGGCCAAACAAAGTAGTTTCGCTTTAACAACGAAACACACGGCGGGCTAGAGTGAGCGGAGGCCGGCTTAAATGAGTGGCGGCGTGCGGGCTTGAGAACGGCGCGGCCGGCGGATTGGACAAAGGAGCGTCCGGTGGGCTTGCGGCAACCACATGTGACGGGCCCGGGCTGGACTCTGCTTAGTCCACGGTGAAAGCCGATCTGGTGATCCACAGCGCGAAGCTGATGTATTTCCTCAGCGACCAGCACGGATCAGCTCTAGGCATGACGAAGCGGATATCGGCCTCTTTTGGAAGTCCAACCAAAGAAGTTTCGCTTTCACAACGAAACACACAGCGCCTTCACGACATGGTGGCGGCAACAACAATACTACAGCGAGAATAAAAGTTACGCCTTCTTTCTTTGCGTGAACATTTGGGCGCCGTTATGCAAATCTTCCCACATCGTGACGTAGACATGTGGGGGCGTGTTAGAACGAGCCGTTTTAGGTAGGCATGGTTGACTTAACTTTTATAAAGAATATCTCTTTGGATTTGAGACTTTAGTCTTTGCAACTTTACAGATCTTCTTTATGCACCAAGAGCTTGTAACACTCCAAAGAGAAAGGAAAAATTTCAATCGCATCATATGACCCCTTTAAAAACAGACAGGCAGCAAGAAGGCCCTCAGGCTGACAGTGTGTGACTGATGCTATGGAAGACAGTTGATATTCACTTCTATTGGCCTTTACAACACTGTGTTCTCTGATAAGCACCTCTTCAGAAGAACAATGATTATTGTTATTATTATTAAGTTAAAAGTGAATCTAGTGTTCTTTAGCATTGCTGGTGCCATGCCATGAACCATACCCCCACAGCAAACAGAACCGAACCAAACCGTGGCTCCAAAACCGTGATATGAACCAAACAGTGGCACTGGTATATCGTTACACCCCTAATGAACCATGAACAGATATAAAACATACAATATAATAATTCATGTGAAATGACTGTGCAAAAAATGTTAATGGTAAAGTTGAGTGTCTTGTTCCAGTAAAGGCCAAAAATAAGATGAGGGAATGAAATTTAATATCTACAAGTGTCAAACTGCTCAGTAGGAGCAGAGGATTTATTGCAGTCAGCTGCCAAACCTGACAAGTTATACTCTGACTGATGTCTTTTCAATGATTCAAATCAGGTTACAGTCTTTCCTTAGATAGACCAAATACATTATTTCAGTAATTTTGCCTCTGAGAGACTCTACATGGAGGTCACTGTGGGGTCATTTTATGTTCAAGCTTGTTAGCTCCAGAAATTGCATTATCATGCCACAAGGATATTTACAGCCTTGGCAGAAGGACTAAGGCTTAGTAAGAGAAATGAAGTAGTGCAGTGCCTTAAGTACAAAAGAAAAACAGACCTGAAGTATGTCCCGTGTACAAAGAGGCCATAAAAATCGACTAAGAAATGCAAGCAGCTGTATGCCTCTGGTATTCAGGGGGGCTTTGAAGTTTTAATAAACAGTTAGTAAAGCATTAAGCTCATAATCTGCCCCGGGTTATGTACCATCTGGTTACACACAACAGGACGTACCAACTGACACCAATAATTGTTTTTTTGTGTGAGATTTGCTATTCATATGTAAGATTAGTATGCAGGGGTGGATTTAGTGATTTGGGGGCCCCAGGCAAAATATAAGAATGGGGCCCTATACATTTGCACACATTTACCTAGATCAACCATAGGTTCCTTTTTTGTTGTGATGCTTGCTGCTGCACAATGGTGCCCCATATTTGTGTCCAATGTTTCTACATTTTTCATGTACATGTTATAATGGCTTTCTTTCATGTTGTAGACCACAAAATAGCAATTGATTTACAGTTGAGATACAGGTTTTCACAAAAAAAAATTATTAAATGATAAACATCACAATTAAACCATTTTTTTATAAAATGGATTTACAATTTACATCTTGAGGTATGAGAAATTTATGCAACTTGTAACCCTGACAAAATTCAATGTTACACATAGTATTTAGTGTACATAACCATTCAAAAAATTGGGGACAGACAGATTTTTTTTAAAGAAATCAATACTTTTATACAGCAAGGACACATTAAATTGATCTAAAGTGATAGTAAAGACATTTGTAATGCTACAAGGGATTTCTACAGTGTTTCAACTAAACTTTCTATTCATCAAAAAATCCTGAAAAAAAAAAACTGCATTATGGTATCCAAAAAATATTAAGCTGCACAAATGTTTTCAACATTAATAATACGAAATGTTTCTTGAGCAGCAAATCAGCATGAATGGTTTCTGAAGGCTCATGTGACGTTGAAAACTGAAATAAAGGCTGCTAAAAATTCATCTTTGCCATCACAGAAATAAATGACAATTTAAAATATGAAACTAATTTACAGTTAAAATTTTAAAAGTTGTTTTTTTACAGTTACATTGTAATACTTCAATTTGACTGTTTTCACTGTATTTTTGATCAAATAAATGCAGCCTTAAGAGACTTCTTTCATACATCTTACCACCAACTTTTGAATGGTAATGTAAATGTTGGGACTTTATATATTAATATTTATTAGTTTGATTATTAAACAAAACATTATTAAAACCGCACACATCGTATAAATCTATTCATATTATAAAGGCTACAAAAGTATTTGTTTAGTTTATACGTCATCCACTGGCTCTGAAACCTTCAACAATCAACAACGCTTTCAAAGTCTTTAAGCATCATAAACACGGCTATTTTGGATCTAAAAATGTACAGTAGTCAATGTGTCAGTGCCAAGCCATAAGGGTTGGGCCGATGGACGATGCCAATGTCCATTGCTGATGGCTGACAAACATCACGATGTTGAGCCGGCGTAATAACAAAATTAAGTTGTTCCCGATCACACCTACTGTACATTCAAAACAGCTCAATGAACACAATGAACACAATTTAAACAGTAAAGATTATATTGTGCAAAAATGCCAAACGAATTAACGCCAAACAACCCTACAAGCCATAACACACAGGCTTAGCTTTTTTCACAGTCCTATCAGGGCTAACAGTACGATCTGAAACATGTTCGAAGGGAATCCCAGAACTTCTATTAGCAAATGGAGACAAATTACTATTAGGTTAGATATCAAATAACTTTCCGATGCTTATGAACCGTGAAAGTGCATGTCAAATGCCATTATTAGAGCAAATGGAACAATAATAAATCAACAATCAACATTTCAAAATGTGACACGAAATATACTCAGTAAAAACACTGTTGAAATATTGAGTCAAATTAATAAAAAAAGTTTACACTAGGTATGTGCTAAAGACTCCATTTGTTCTCAATCAATCAAAATGACAGGTTCAAAAACATCATCAATTTATGCAGTGCTGAGACTGATAGCTTTCTCCAGGTCTAACCAGATGGAAAACCTTCCTCTCACCTTTCCGCCTGCTAACAGGTCTCATATTCCTCTGCATTTGTGCAGCTATTCATAGACCAAAAAGCTGTTAGGTGATGTGAGTAACTCAGCATGGATGGTGGGAACCAGCTAACCCAAACAACAGCAGCTTGCCAATTTTTAATGGAAAGAATGTTGCTCATTCAAACAAACAAAGCATTATAATAACTTGAGTATGGCAGAGATACATCTCTGTGAAGGTGCAGCATTCGGAATAGCCTGTACTGGACATGACATAGCCCATATCCGATCACTCAAGGCATGTGGTTTTGACATGTGTCACAAATTAAACATGTGACCTGTGTTTGGAATCACAGCACTCAACCAAAATACAAAAGCCCTGCTGACGCATGTACTTCACAGACGTTTAAATTAACATATTTTGTTCATTTCAATAGATTAGTTGTAATAAGCAGAAAACCTTATACATTCACAGACAGACATGCAAAAGGGTTGAAGGTTATCAGGGCTTGCAAAATCGATAGCCAGACGTCCCGAGCAGCCCCAGAGTGCTGCCTGGACGATGGGGCCTTGTTTCTTTGCGTGAACATTTGGGCGGCGTTATGCAAATCTTCCCACATCATGATGTAGATATGTGGGGGCGTGTTAGAATGAGCCGTTTTAGGTAGGCATGGTTGACTTAACTTTTATAAAGAATATCTCTTTGGATTTGAGACTTTAGTCTTTGCAACTTTACAGATCTTCTTTATGCACCAAGAGCTTGTAACACTCCAAAGAGAAAGGAAAAATTTCAATCGCATCATATGACCCCTTTAAAAACAGACAGGCAGCAAGAAGGCCCTCAGGCTGACAGTGTGTGACTGATGCTATGGAAGACAGTTGATATTCACTTCTATTGGCCTTTACAACACTGTGTTCTCTGATAAGCACCTCTTCAGAAGAACAATGATTATTGTTATTATTATTAAGTTAAAAGTGAATCTAGTGTTCTTTAGCATTGCTGGTGCCATGCCATGAACCATACCCCCACAGCAAACAGAACCGAACCAAACCGTGGCTCCAAAACCGTGATATGAACCAAACAGTGGCACTGGTATATCGTTACACCCCTAATGAACCATGAACAGATATAAAACATACAATATAATAATTCATGTGAAATGACTGTGCAAAAAATGTTAATGGTAAAGTTGAGTGTCTTGTTCCAGTAAAGGCCAAAAATAAGATGAGGGAATGAAATTTAATATCTACAAGTGTCAAACTGCTCAGTAGGAGCAGAGGATTTATTGCAGTCAGCTGCCAAACCTGACAAGTTATACTCTGACTGATGTCTTTTCAATGATTCAAATCAGGTTACAGTCTTTCCTTAGATAGACCAAATACATTATTTCAGTAATTTTGCCTCTGAGAGACTCTACATGGAGGTCACTGTGGGGTCATTTTATGTTCAAGCTTGTTAGCTCCAGAAATTGCATTATCATGCCACAAGGATATTTACAGCCTTGGCAGAAGGACTAAGGCTTAGTAAGAGAAATGAAGTAGTGCAGTGCCTTAAGTACAAAAGAAAAACAGACCTGAAGTATGTCCCGTGTACAAAGAGGCCATAAAAATCGACTAAGAAATGCAAGCAGCTGTATGCCTCTGGTATTCAGGGGGGCTTTGAAGTTTTAATAAACAGTTAGTAAAGCATTAAGCTCATAATCTGCCCCGGGTTATGTACCATCTGGTTACACACAACAGGACGTACCAACTGACACCAATAATTGTTTTTTTGTGTGAGATTTGCTATTCATATGTAAGATTAGTATGCAGGGGTGGATTTAGTGATTTGGGGGCCCCAGGCAAAATATAAGAATGGGGCCCTATACATTTGCACACATTTACCTAGATCAACCATAGGTTCCTTTTTTGTTGTGATGCTTGCTGCTGCACAATGGTGCCCCATATTTGTGTCCAATGTTTCTACATTTTTCATGTACATGTTATAATGGCTTTCTTTCATGTTGTAGACCACAAAATAGCAATTGATTTACAGTTGAGATACAGGTTTTCACAAAAAAAAATTATTAAATGATAAACATCACAATTAAACCATTTTTTTATAAAATGGATTTACAATTTACATCTTGAGGTATGAGAAATTTATGCAACTTGTAACCCTGACAAAATTCAATGTTACACATAGTATTTAGTGTACATAACCATTCAAAAAATTGGGGACAGACAGATTTTTTTTAAAGAAATCAATACTTTTATACAGCAAGGACACATTAAATTGATCTAAAGTGATAGTAAAGACATTTGTAATGCTACAAGGGATTTCTACAGTGTTTCAACTAAACTTTCTATTCATCAAAAAATCCTGAAAAAAAAAAACTGCATTATGGTATCCAAAAAATATTAAGCTGCACAAATGTTTTCAACATTAATAATACGAAATGTTTCTTGAGCAGCAAATCAGCATGAATGGTTTCTGAAGGCTCATGTGACGTTGAAAACTGAAATAAAGGCTGCTAAAAATTCATCTTTGCCATCACAGAAATAAATGACAATTTAAAATATGAAACTAATTTACAGTTAAAATTTTAAAAGTTGTTTTTTTACAGTTACATTGTAATACTTCAATTTGACTGTTTTCACTGTATTTTTGATCAAATAAATGCAGCCTTAAGAGACTTCTTTCATACATCTTACCACCAACTTTTGAATGGTAATGTAAATGTTGGGACTTTATATATTAATATTTATTAGTTTGATTATTAAACAAAACATTATTAAAACCGCACACATCGTATAAATCTATTCATATTATAAAGGCTACAAAAGTATTTGTTTAGTTTATACGTCATCCACTGGCTCTGAAACCTTCAACAATCAACAACGCTTTCAAAGTCTTTAAGCATCATAAACACGGCTATTTTGGATCTAAAAATGTACAGTAGTCAATGTGTCAGTGCCAAGCCATAAGGGTTGGGCCGATGGACGATGCCAATGTCCATTGCTGATGGCTGACAAACATCACGATGTTGAGCCGGCGTAATAACAAAATTAAGTTGTTCCCGATCACACCTACTGTACATTCAAAACAGCTCAATGAACACAATGAACACAATTTAAACAGTAAAGATTATATTGTGCAAAAATGCCAAACGAATTAACGCCAAACAACCCTACAAGCCATAACACACAGGCTTAGCTTTTTTCACAGTCCTATCAGGGCTAACAGTACGATCTGAAACATGTTCGAAGGGAATCCCAGAACTTCTATTAGCAAATGGAGACAAATTACTATTAGGTTAGATATCAAATAACTTTCCGATGCTTATGAACCATGAAAGTGCATGTCAAATGCCATTATTAGAGCAAATGGAACAATAATAAATCAACAATCAACATTTCAAAATGTGACACGAAATATACTCAGTAAAAACACTGTTGAAATATTGAGTCAAATTAATAAAAAAAGTTTACACTAGGTATGTGCTAAAGACTCCATTTGTTCTCAATCAATCAAAATGACAGGTTCAAAAACATCATCAATTTATGCAGTGCTGAGACTGATAGCTTTCTCCAGGTCTAACCAGATGGAAAACCTTCCTCTCACCTTTCCGCCTGCTAACAGGTCTCATATTCCTCTGCATTTGTGCAGCTATTCATAGACCAAAAAGCTGTTAGGTGATGTGAGTAACTCAGCATGGATGGTGGGAACCAGCTAACCCAAACAACAGCAGCTTGCCAATTTTTAATGGAAAGAATGTTGCTCATTCAAACAAACAAAGCATTATAATAACTTGAGTATGGCAGAGATACATCTCTGTGAAGGTGCAGCATTCGGAATAGCCTGTACTGGACATGACATAGCCCATATCCGATCACTCAAGGCATGTGGTTTTGACATGTGTCACAAATTAAACATGTGACCTGTGTTTGGAATCACAGCACTCAACCAAAATACAAAAGCCCTGCTGACGCATGTACTTCACAGACGTTTAAATTAACATATTTTGTTCATTTCAATAGATTAGTTGTAATAAGCAGAAAACCTTATACATTCACAGACAGACATGCAAAAGGGTTGAAGGTTATCAGGGCTTGCAAAATCGATAGCCAGACGTCCCGAGCAGCCCCAGAGTGCTGCCTGGACGATGGGGCGGGGCGACACATTGGGGCAGGGTGACACGTGTTGCTCCGCCCACCCCCAATTCCATTGGTTTATAAAACAGCAAATCTTATTGCTGTAGACGCTTGAAGCATGAGCATGCGCATTCCTTTGTGTATGATTTTGTAATTGATTTGGCCATATTACAGAAATATTATGTGCTAACTCTACAATTGTATCTTATTATCGGTTTAGTAATCGTGGTAATTTTAGTTAGATGAAGTTATTGTTAACAAATAAACGCTTGGTCACGGCACCTCTTCTTCAGGCTGAATAGAGCAGTTTTACATTAGCGCATCATTCATATTTCCATAAGGGTCTGCGGATCAGCACAAAGTTGGGATTTTTTATGCAAATGATGATAATTCACTGTATTTTAGAAATGGACAAACACGATCATAAGTGGCTGATTTTACGTTTTAAAGCACAACCATTTTTGTTGTTGTTTAAGGAGATGAGTTGTACAATGCTCAATGCATCACAAACATTATTTTGTATAAAGTGCAAATAAAATGTTTCCATGGCAAACTCATGTTTCCTTGTTTACCTCTTAATAAAATATTTGAGCCTATATATTGGTTCTCTTATAGTTTTTAAAGGTTCCTATTAGGGCTGAACGATTAATTGCATTTGCGATAATATCGCGATATGAAAAAAAAACACGATTTTTTTTTCATCGCAGAGGCTGCGATTACACTCGGTCACGTGACACGCGAGAGTAAAGAGGTGTGTTCGACTTGAAGATTGATCGGTGTACGACATCAAAGTACGGCGAGAGAAAGCATGGAGACGTCCCGCATCTAGTGTAGACAGCGTCACTGATTATAATGGTTCTACTGTATTTTGCCGCTCACGTCCTGTGTAAACACGGTGTTTAACCAAAAAAGTTTATTCGCAATTAGATTATTTAACAAAATTGTTCAGCCCTAATGCAGTGGTTCTCAAACTTTTTTGGTCGACATATAGGCCTGGCCTACAGAAAATAACATTTATGTTTAATCTATCCAATATTGTGTTGTTCATACTATACAATGATTTATAGCTTGTCTTTGTTGAATAATACAGAACATAAAGAGCCTTAAAAAATAATTGCATATTAAATCGCAATCGCAATATTGGTAAAAAAAAATCGCAATTTGATTATTTAACAAAATCGTTCAGCCCTAGTTCCTATTTTATAGTATATAAGTGTCCATGTTACATAAGGTATTAAAAATCCAATTATTTATGTGTCAACCTCCTCATTGTGTGTGCGTGTGTTCTAATCTGTGTATGCACGGGATGAAATTAGTATATCCCGACCGATATGGGTTTTTTGAGGGCCAATGCCGGAGTAAAAAAATGGAGTAAAAAAGGCCGATATCGATATATTAGCCGATATTCTTTATGTGTAGGCTAGGGCTGCACGATAAATCGCATGCGATTGTCATGCGCATCTCGTCAGTAAAGCCGGTTCTGTGATTGGTAGTAAATCTCCATCACCTGCTTTCAGATGGAGCAGCATTTTAATACACAGAGCCGTAGTTCACTGACAAGCTATGCAATATCGTGTTCATAATCGAAGACGATTCATCTGCGATTATGAACGCGATATTTCGTAGCTTGTCAGTGATCTACGGCTCTGTGTAGTAAATGCCACTCCATCTGAAAGCAGGTGATGGAGATTTACTACTAATCACAGAACCGGCTTTACTGACAAGATGCGCGTGACAATCGCATGTGATTTATCGTGCAGCCCTAGTGTAGGCTATATTATAATTAGGGTTGGGTACCGAACTCTGTACTTTTAAGTGTACCGACCGAATTGCGTCGGTACTACTGAGTACCGATTCACGTTAAATCAATCGGTGCCAAATTTCGGTACCTGAGAATGCATCTGAGCGCATACACTACTGAGAGAGAAAGAGAGACCCTGTGACGTGAGGTCAGCCCTGAAACTCGTTCAAACAACACACAGGGCAAGCCGAAATGTTCTGAAGTGTAGTTACATTTCTAGGGCCATATGGTTTCTGAGAAAACGCGGACGGGATCGCGGAGTCCATTCATAAAAATGTAATTTACTCTATAGCGCGGAATGCCACGGAATTCGTCAATTTCGTACGTATAAATCAAAAGTAGCCACTGCCACTTAATTCGAATCGCGATATGAACTAGTGTCTGTGAATATTAAAATGCAAAAAGACGGTTTAAATATGAATCCTGCATGTTCCGCTTGCCTCTGTATGTATGAATGGCGGAAACGTGGTTTTGTGTTTACTACACAAATACTGACGCACGCATGACGCCCGCAGTGATTTCCGGCCTCTGCGTCTCACTATATGACGGCATGAACACAAAAACTTAATCTCCAGAGCTGCTGTGACAGTCACTGCGCGAGAATTTTACCGTTTCATTTGAGAAAACTAGCATCATCATACTGTATACACACAGAAACTTCATGGCAACCTGTCAAAATAAAAGTACGGTTTAACATGTAACAGAAATATATTACTCTTGTATTACTTTTGTACAGTATAATGTACATCTTTAAAAATTCAATTTCTATCAAACCGAAATAAAACAATTAAATGATAAATAAATAATACAATTATTAGCCTATTAAAAAATGTTTTAAAAGAATATTCACACAATTTTTCTTCCATGTATTAATTTCAACAGTAAACCTCAGTTTGTTTGCCAAAAAATAAAAGGGTTTAACTTTCATTTGATTTAAAATAAAGGTTTAATGCCTTCATTTGATTTTCAGAAAAAGAGGGAGGGGGGGAGAAAGAAAGAAAAAGTTTGTAGGGCTCTATTGTTCAAAATGTTGAAATTGAGACTTTTGGACTTATTTTTTCACTGAAATAAATGTGTTTGTAATTACACAGAGAGTAAAGTACCGAAAAAAGGTACCGTTGGGTACCGGCACCGAAATTCAGGTACCGATACCGGTACCGTACCGGTTCAAATGTGAACAGTACCCAACCCTAATTATAATACAGTACCAGTCAAAAGTTTGGACACTTTCCCATTCGTGTGTCCAAACTTTTGACAAAGATATGTAATGAAGGCAGGGTATTTAACAATTTAACAATACATTTTATTATCCACAATGAGTCTGATATCAGTGCACTGAACAGTAAAGTTGAAGTTTATTCATGGGTTATTCAAGTTTATTTCAATTCAATTCCATTCAACTTTATTCCGTTGAAGTTTACTTCACTTCGGAACATTCATTCATAGATTTGCGCTATGCCACTGTCTTCACACAGGAAACTTACAAGAGAAGTGTGACATTATAAACCTCTGGAAATAAATACTATTTAAATTCACGTCTCGCGCACTTTAATGCCCTTTGAATGTAACATGTACGTTCCCTTCGAACTGGAATAGAGAGTATCCTGTGAAGTCCACTTCGCAGGGCACTTACGGTCGAATAGAACAAACCTCTGAAGTGGTAAGAGAAACATACAAAATGTGCAGAGCGGGGGGTCGCAAGGAACAGGATTAAGAACCGCTGCTTATAACATTGCATCTCACCAACGTAGCGCTAAATCGCCATTCAACAGACTCAAGCCACAAATTAGCAGCTTACCATTAAGACACCGCTTGAATGCTTCTGCCTGAACAAGAGACCTCCTTACTGAAGTGAAAGGCTTGACTGGTGTCACTATCTCGCGAACGTGGTGGCAGATCTCCACCAAATTGGGGGGATCCCTTCAGCTCGAGGAGCCCTCTCGAACGCCGCCCTCCACGTGTCGGTAGTCCACCGGGATCGCCAGATCGGTCGGTGCCTGACCGCAACTTTGACCGCATGTAACTCCCTGACTCCGGGGGCTATCGACGCGGGGGTGGTCTCATTCGAAAGGGGGCCTCAAGACGTACACTTGATTCAGCGTTCGAGAGGACTCCTTGAGCTGAAGGGATCCCCGAATTTGGTGCGGATCTGCGGCGCCGTTCATATGAAAATGTTCATATCGGTGGCATATCGGCGGCATATACGCCGATACCGATATATCTGCGACAGGCTCATATCGGCCGATAAAATCAGCAAAACGATATATCGGTCGGGCTCTAGAAATGAGTTTCAGTTAATATATCATATCATAACTATATCAAATATAAAAATTACTTGGAGCTGTAAATCTGTGCAATATAGGTAGGCTACGTGAGGACTTTTAAGAAGGTGAGTAAAAGAGACCTTCACTGTGATTAATATTTTTTTGAGGCTAAGTAATGACTATAATAACCACTAAAAATCTAAAAGGGATATTCAGTAAAGTATATAGTTCTATTTTACAGTAATTCCTGGTTCGAGGATCGCGCCACAAAACCAGTTATTTAATTTGTGCATAAATAGCCTACATATAATAGTATAAATAAAAATATACAGCAGAGAAGTGATATGAACATTTATTGCTTAAGTACACACTTACGCACATTAATAATAATATTTGCTGTAGATCAGATTTAATAACAGCTGTTTTAGTAAACTAAAACATTCAAAATATATGGAAAGATATATTGTTTCAGCATTGCAAGATTTTTATTCCCATTATCCACTCATAAAACCCCAGTTCACGCTGATGGTCAGGGCTATTTAGTATTATTGTCTTCACGGTTGTGCTTTAAAATAAAATTAAGACTAAACTGCGGGTTTGTCCAATGTCTTACTGAACTACAGTAATTTATCAACCTATTATCATCATCCGTTTGTGCTTATTCACCGATCCTAATGTAAATATAAAGAATATACATTTAAATATATATTATACAAAATAGCTAGATCTCATACGGTGGATCATTTTTATCAGCATATCGCCCAGTTCTTAAACTGCTCAATGTTAAATCATATGTCTGCTTTGAAACAATGTGTATTGTGAAAAGCGCTATAAAATCGGACTTAATTCAATGTGATATAGCCTAGGTATAGGACTATATCGTGACCACTTAATACATGAGCTCTGCCCTAATGTGTCGCCCCGCCCCATCGTCCAGGCTGCACTCTGGAGTACTTGGATGTCCCGGGGCTACTGTGTCTTCCAGTCGGACTACCAAAATGTATCACCGCCCTGCCGGTATGGGCTATCTTAAAAACAAGGTTCCTGCATTTCTTTAAAAACTCTTCAATTTAGTGGTATCAAATTTAAGACCATAAAAGTCTTAAATACTTCAAATGGTATAAGTCTTAATTATTGTTGCAGAGAATGAATTTGCATTTTCAATAAGCCCGTCTGCTGTTTTAGTTCAGACCAATGCGAAAATCAACCAATGTTTTTACATGTATTTATCCCATGTTTTTATCCCTTTTCTTAAAAATGGATTAAAGGCTGAAATGTGATGTTTATCATTGTATAAGATTTTTTGTTTTTGTGAAAACCTGTATCTAAACTGCAGATCGTGTCACTTTACGGTTTAATGTCATCATAGACATTGCCCTACCCCACTCACAGAGTTAATTGAATTTGTGCAGGCTTTAAAAAGAGTCATAAAAAAACCTAAAATTCATTTTTAAAAATCCTGCAGATACCCTGTAAATAGTGAAATAAAATTCCTTCCTTGATATTTGTGTTTTGAAATGTTTTTGACCCCTATCCTAGGTTCTAAAAATATTTTCTGTTTTTAATCTGGGCTAGTTAAATTTATTTCGGGCTACCAAAATCTGAAAAGTGCCTGCCGAAGGACTGCCAGGTATTTAGAAGTTTTGCGAGCCCTGGTTATTATTAACTTCCTTAGATAATTCTGGATTTTCTGTCAACACTGAGATATTTATGAACACGCTTATGATACCATTTTTTATAAATCAGCTATTTCACCTGTTCACTCAGCTCTTGTGAGTTCTACAGTTTTTATAATTGTAGGTAATTATATTTGTATAATTTCATGCTAAATGTCTATATTTCCTCCTGTGATGAAAACATGCAAACTCTGTCATATACACTGTCGAATGTTTGGGGCTGGTAAGATTTTTAACATTTTTGAAAAAAGCTCACCAAGGCTGTATTTCTTCCACAGTACAACAGTAATATTAAGAAATACTATTACAATTTAAAATAGCTTTTCTATTTTAATACATTTTAAAATGTAATTTATTCCTGTGATGGCAAAGCTGAATTTTCAGCATCATTACTCCAGTCTTCAGTGTCACATGACCCTTCAGAAATCATTCTATGCTGATTTGCTGCTTGAGAAACATTTCTTATTATTATCAGTGCTGAAAACAGCTGTGCTGCTTAATATTTTGGTGGAAACTGTGATATTTTTTTCAGAATTTTTTGATGAATATAAAGTTCAAAAGAACAGCATTTATTTGAAATAGAAATCTTTTGTAACAGTATAAACATCTTTTGATTAATTTAATGCATCCTTATTCAATAAAAGTAATTTGAGCCCCAACATTTTAAATGGTTGTGAACATTAGTAAATACTCTGTGATATTGAATTTTGTCAGGGTTAAACGTTGTTGCATAAATCTTTTTTATACCTCAAGATATGAATAGTACATCACTCAGTTTAAAACAATAACTCAGTTTTATGAGTTAACTGAAAGTCAAATTATTAGTTTAGTCTACATGTGAAAATCGTACCGACCCAGATTTTTAGATAATTCCCCTAGTTCTAAGCAGGTCCTGTTAATAACTAGAAACAGCATAAGGGGGGGGGGGGACTAAATGGCTTTATGGCTAAATGGATTTAATATGTGTTGATGGCGATTTTGTCAATACTGTAAGATTTTCTGACTGTGGTGAATCTGTTTGAAAGCACCCTGTAATTTCAATTCATTCGTTCATTGAAGTGATTTTTTTTTCAATTGGTCAGTAGTTATTATAACTAAATAATGACATGTTTTTATATCTAACAGTATTGAGCAATATTAATGGGCAACAAAATAAACACACAATAAGCTGGAGAATATTACCGAACATGTTGAATAGATTAATCCAAAATAATGCTTGATAAACAAGCTTTTATTTCTTCAGTTGTCCCTCAGTTCTTCAGCCTGTTTTGTCCCTGAAGACTCAAGCATAAGTGAGCGGCATGTCTGATGCAGTGGCTTCATAGTGCAACAGATACATGCTTGAATACTGATGAAGGAAAATATGCATTGCACAACTAGTTGAGTCAAAACTGATACTGGATCTTGCTTGAATGAAAATGCAGCTGCTGCCTGAGACATGATGGGCCATGTAGTCCAAACATACACACCAACGCTCATTACCTACCTTAAAATAGTACTGAGGAAACAAATCAAACTATAAAAATGTTGAAAAATTGGAGCAAATCAGACTGCGCTGATCTCTAGTCTACAAATGATTTGAAGATACTTTATTGGAAAGGAAAAATTCTTACCCAGCTTCCCCCGCGACTCCTCGAGCTTCTGAATTTGGTTTTCCAAAAAGATCATCACAATGGCGAAGGCCAACAGAGCCACGAGCTGAAACTTCGGCGGCATCTTTAACCTTAAAAACCCCATCAAAAAATCCAGCACAGAGAGGACATGCCGTGACCGAGAACTTTATGACACTCAGTTCATGGACGCAGCGAGCAGTGCTGCCATTTCATGATTCCCAGAGTCGAATATAAACACACACAGAGCAAACTACACTACAACGGGCACTTATAACCACCACAAAAACAGTTCCGTTAACAAAAATGTTGTATGCGTATTGAATCCGAACAGCTCAGACTATACTTCACTTGAGTAGCAGCTGGAGTGGACGTTCAGTTGTTGTTCAATCCTAGGAATTTGGGAAGTGTAGTGTAGGCACGTTGTGTCAGTGCGCATGCGCGTTCGTGGATCAGCTGTCGCTCTATGACTGGAGAATCTCACTTCACTCAAATACGACTCCTCTACATTCACTCTTCTGACAACACCACATAATATTTACCGTCAGTGACCATGTACAAATATTTTCTATCATTTTCAAAAATATTTATAGCATACAATTAAGCAAAAGATCACATAAAATCACCTTGTTTCCAGTTCTGCAATGGCACATAACAGAATTTCCATGCCATAAAGGCTTGTTGATAATATTTAGAAAGAACAATACTATGGGGTAAAAAAAAATTCTATTAGATTTGTCCAAACAATTCCTAAGCCAATGTACTTTTGAAGTGATGATGATGAATGCATGACAGATCTAGACACTTCTTGAGCTTAGTTAAAAAGACTGCCTATTATTGTTAAATCTCTTTGTTGCCAATTTTTAAAACAGTCTGATCTTTCTTTAAATCAAGGGTGAAGGTGATATTTTTTCAAATAGCGTTTTGGTTATGGTAAGACTTTTATTAATAAGCTCAATGTGTGTGTGCGTGCGTGCGTGCGTGCGTGTGTGTGTGTTGTGACGCACTTCCTGCTGAACTCAGTGGAAGAGAAACACTCATGGCGGTGGAGGTGTACCTGCTTTGGTTATTGCCGTTATTACAAACGGTAGGTGAATAAACCATATCTGCACATTTTCTTCTTTGAAAGAAGACACTCAACAATGACCAGTAATCCACGTGATTATGTAAAATATGGACTATTTACGTTCAAGGCGCTGGTTAGCCGGCTCGCTAATGTTAGCTACTGACGTGGCTCATCCGGCTGATAGTGTAAATAATGTTTTGCAAATCTACGTTATATAATATCGCAAATTTCATTTCTAACCGTGACATTAACTAACTTTGCACCTACTGCAAAATGTTTGAGACAATGATTTTTTATATGATCCGTAATGATTAAGTTCTAAAACTGTTGGCTAACTTAGTTTACCTGCAAAAAAAAATGAACTTGTAGATATACGTAACTTAAAACGCAAAATAAACATTACAGTTATGTAAAATATGTTTTCCTTTGTTTACACAAGTGGAAGTGTGATTTATTTGCTGTTTTGTGGATTTTCCGAGAGTAGCTGATAGTGCTCGCAACAAGGAAGCAAATTCACGAAGTGCTGTTCCATTATATTATTATTTTTTTACTTCAAAGTTAAACTAATGTTGCCTTGGCAACTAGCTGAAATAATAAAAAAAACGCATTTAAGGTTTATTTTATTTCAACAATTTTTTATGGTTTTAACTGTAATAACACTGGTCTCAAAAGTTCAAATCTCCCTTCATTCCAAAAGAATTAAACAAATTTTAAATGATTGTGCTTATTCTTAAACGGAAACGTATCAGCTATACTGTTTATTTATTTATTCAGTTATATTGTTTGTGACTAGGAGGCGAGATGTCAACCACCAGCTATAAACAGAATAGTCTTGTTGTCATAGCTGTGTAGCCAATGCTTGCAAATTCCTGCGCCTGTGCTTTACCCTCAATTTGCCTTGTTCTTTGACGTTGGCCTTTGAGGGTCATTAGAAACAAAGATGCTCTCAGAAAACAGCTGAGAATTTCCAATAGGTTTGAGATGTTGATTTAAAGGTCAACTGGTGTAAGTGCTTAGAGAATTGCATCTACTGCTTGTTTCATGTGTAAAATTAATGTGGTTAAAATCTTCCTGACTTAGCTGGCGTCTTATGGAGCGGAGCTCTCCTCTGAGGCCTGCAGGGAGATGGGCTTCTCCAGCAATCTCCTGTGCAGCTCCTGTGATCTCCTGGGTCAGTTCAGCCTAGGCCAGTTAGACCTGCCCTGCAGGCAGTGCTGCCAAGAGGAGGCTCAGCTGGAGTCAAGAATGGTGAGTTCAGCTTCTGTGCCAAATCACAAGGTCATTTTCTTACAGTGAACATGGAGCGCTGTAGCTTTAATGAAGCTTTCCTGCAGTTTTACCCACCAAACAATGAAAAATGCGCACAGCTTTTTGTCAAAGCACAAATATTTAGATACAAGCCAGAGGCCACAGTCTTGATTATTTGGTGTCATATCACTTGACTTTAATTAAGTCATCATTATTACAAAGACCAGTATATTTATTTATTAGCTTTGTCAATGTGAAAATCTGTTTGTACCCATATTAATGTATATTTGTCTTTTTTTTTGACAGCTCTATCCAGGAGCCATCCTTGAGGTCTGTGGATGAAAATTGGGGAGGTTCCCTCAAGTCCAAGGTAGGTTGAGGATTTGGCCTCAAATATGACTAATTTATACTTTATTATTCTTGTGCTGCTTGATGATTATACAAAAATGGCATAGAAATTTAGCAAAATAAACCAAGTTGATATGAAACGCTTCAAAGGGTGTTTTTCTTGTAGCAGCTGTTACAGCAGTTCAGCTGTTGTTGTGTGGAACAGACTACTAGAGTGTTTACTTTTGCACTCCTGTTACAAAACAGTAATTTTTGTGACTATATTTCCCTTCAGCTTTTGTCAGGAGTGACAAGCCAAAGATGTTCAGGGGTCTTCAGATCAAGGTAAAGATTTTTTTTTTTCAAAATATTTTTGGTAATAGTTAATAGTAGTAAAAAAAAAAAAAAAAAGTAAATCATAAAGGTAATAAACATGGACATACACTACTGTTCAAAAGTCTAGTTTTTTTTTTAAAGAAATTATCACTTATTATTAAGAAATTAATACTGTCATTCAGCAAGGATTCAATAAATCAATCAAAAGTCACAGTAAAGATTAACAAATTCTGTTTCAAATATGCTGTTGTTTTGAATTTAGATTAATCAAAAACGCAAAATAAACATTACAGTTATGTAAAATATGTTTTCCTTTGTTTACACAAGTGGAAGTGTGATTTATTTGCTGTTTTGTGGATTTTCCGAGAGTAGCTGATAGTGCTCGCAACAAGGAAGCAAATTCACGAAGTGCTGTTCCATTATCTTGTGTGGAGAGGGAATACAATTACATATATAAATTCCATACTATAAGGGCTTGATTAAACTTAGAAAGGACAATGTTATGGGGTATAAAAAATGAAATTCAATCAGATTCCAGGTCCAAACAATTCTTATGTCATTGCAATTCAATATTAAAGTCTCAAACAGTGTTATTTTAGTATCATAGAGATATTTGTTATTATAGTTGTTTTTTTTTTTTAGATGTTTTGAAAAGTTTATGTTTTTATAGTTTCCGTTTTAATTTTAACTTAAGTTCAAGTTTTTAAATTAATTTATTATATATAGTTTATATAGACATACACTACTGTTCAAAAGTCTAGTTTTTTTTTTAAAGAAATTATCACTTATTATTAAGAAATTAATACTGTCATTCAGCAAGGATTCAATAAATCAATCAAAAGTCACAGTAAAGATTAACAAATTCTGTTTCAAATATGCTGTTGTTTTGAATTTAGATTAATCAAAGAAATGTTTCTTGAGCAGCAAAGCAGCATATTAGAATGATTTCTGAAGAATCATGTGACACTGAAGACTGGAGTAATGATGCTGAAAATTTAGCTTTGCCATCACAGAAATTACATTTTAAAATATATTAAAATAAAATGTAAATTGTTATAATATTTCACAATATTTCAATTTTTAATGTGTTTTGTCTTTCAAAAAAAAAAAAGAAATCTCACCGACCACAAACATTTGAACGGTGGTGTATGTGTATATATAAAATACTATTACTTAGTACAAAATATTAACATTTGTCTAGAAAGATTGTATTGCTTGTATACTTGGTTTAAACACTGGTTAATTCTAGATGTTCTTTTTGCATTCATTCCAGTATGTCAGAGGCTCAGACCCTGTACTAAAGCTGCTGGACGATTACGGGAACATTGCGGACGAGCTCAGCATCCTCAAGTGGAATACAGACAGCGTGGAAGAATTTCTTAGTGAGAAGTTAGAACGAATTTAGACTCACAGTTTCATATTTAAAGTCAGATTTTCAACTGAATCAAAGGACCACAATTAATTTTTGTGCTTAATAATGGACGTTAAAAACATACATATAATTTTTTTTGTTCTCTGAAAGTAAACATCAGTTTGTGGTTTGAGTTTAAGTGATCAGGACATACTGTACTTATTTGTATGATTTTTCCGCTGCATATTGTTGAATCGTTGATATGCTGTGGCCTTTTATACGTCTTGTGTCTGAGTGAAGCCTGTTGAATGTGCTGGTTTGGTAAAGCTTGTGGCGACTCCTCAGAAGCACATGTTTATGTGGATTTGCACATTAGTGAAGGCCTGACAGTAAACCAGTCCCTGGAATGTGAGGCCTGAAGACCCTGTGTAAGTCTCTGAGCATGTCGTTATGGCGGGAACCTTCGAGCTTTACTCCAGTATGAGAAGGTGCAAACTCTTCATTTAAATGTTTAAAAAAATGAATTGAAACTCAATTTCATTAGTGCACAGACAAATAAACCTGTTTTTCATATTAATGTTTTTGACTTTTTCCCCATAGCATTTCATAGGTAAATGAGTAAATGGTTTAAGTGATATGACTGTTAATGACAAAAAAAGAGAAAAAAAACGAGATTTAATACTTAAATTTCGTCAGGTTTTTTGAATTTTCAATTTCAGGGCATTTTGGGAGGTGTTTTGGCATGCATTTGATTTATAATCTACACTAATAAATACCAAACTGTTAGTTGACTAAATTTTATTACAGTTTAAGAGTTCATTGGCATAATTATTTATGGCAAACCTACAACACATTGTTCTTGCTTCGAATTTACAAGCATTTTGAGCAGCACATATAATCTGTGATATGTATATTTTCACCACTAGATGTCAGCAGACATTTTGGTTGTACTCACTGTTTGGACAAATTATTGGATGAGTTTCAAAGATGGTGTCTAAACAAGAAAATAGTATAATTTAATGATAAATGAATCGTAATTTTAATAGTAATTTAATTTTCACAGATGTGAACAAAAATTTAAGGTCATAACATTAGAAAGTAGTTTTTTTTGTTTTTTTTTACAGTGAATACATTTGCTTTGGTTTTAATGTCAGGGTATTTTTTTATTTTGTTTTATCACAAAAATCTATGAAATAATCAAAATTTAATATACAGTAAGTTATATACTGTATTTTTTATTTTTTTTTAATGTTCTTGAAAGGAGTCTCTTGCACAGAGGCTTTGGTTAAAAAGAATTTTATTTAAAAAGTAAAAATTGTGTGAGTTACTGTTACAATTCAAAGCAACTGATTTCAATTTTAATATATTTTTTATATGTAATTTATTCCTGTGATGGCAAAGCTAAATTTTCAGCATCATTACTCCAGTCTTCAGTGTCACATGATCCTTCAGAAATCATTCTATATATGCTGATTTGCTGCTCAAGAAACATTTATTATTATCGTCGATGTTGAAAACAACTGCTGCTTAATACCGTAGTTTTAACTGTGATACATTTTTTAGGATTCTTTAATGAATAGAAAGCTCAAAGAACAGCATTTATTTGAAATCGAAATATTTTGTAACATCATAAATGTATTCACTGTTACTTTTGATATTTTGATCAATTTAATGCATCCTTGCTGAATAAAAAAAATAAATACTAGCCCCAAACTTTTGAACAGTAGTGTAAATTTCTTATAAATATTTAAAGTAAATTTGTATAGTCTGCAGATGTCTGCTGGCGAATAGCTCTGAATCACTGATTAAAGGGGTCATATGATGTTGCTAAAAAGAACATTATTTTGTGTATTTGGTGTAATGAAATGTGTTTATGCGGTTTAAAGTAAAAAAAACACATTATTTTCCACATACTGTACATTATTGTTTCTCCTCTATGCCCTGCCTTTTTGAAACGCGTCGATTTTTACAAAGCTCATCGGTCTGAAAAAGTGAGGCGTGCTGTGATTGGCCAGCTATCCAGTGCGTTGTGATTGACCAATGAGACGGAAATGTTACGCCCCTTACCATACTGTTGTATTCCCTCAGCGGCCAGCACGGATCAGCTCTAGGCATGATGAAGCGGATATAGTCCTCTTTTGGAAGACCAAACAAAGTAGTTTCGCTTTCACAACGAAGCACACAGCGTCTTCAGGATATGGCGGCGGCAACAATACTACAGTGAGAATAAAAGTTACGCCTTCTTTCTTTGCGTGAACATTTGG
>NW_015536509.1:218567-234049 GCF_001515605.1 Sinocyclocheilus anshuiensis | reverse complement strand
AGACTTTAGTCTTTGCAACTTTACAGATCTAATTTATGCACCAAGAGCTTGTAACACTTCAAAGAGAAAGGAAAAATTGAAATCGCAGCATATGACCCCTTTAATGCGCATGTCTGGCACATGATGCTTGCTCTTCACAGATTCACACGTGTTTAGAGTCGTTCTTTTTTTTAATTAGCTCTAACATCGTTAGTCATCAGTTAGCATTGAAAAGACAAGTACATTTTGATAGTCTGGTCTTGGACAAATTGCTGTGCCATTCATCCATTTCCAGAATGTCCCGTAACTTCTTTGCTTTCTAAATCAAAGTCCTAAATCTGACATTCAAAAAGGATTCAACATAACAGTTCACAGCACACCCTTGTGGAATGTAACTGACAGCGAGAGCTTGCTGATCGACTTCTTCCTGTTTCCCACCTGCGTTGCTTTACATGTCCATGCCAGCTGTGCACAATCTTATTGTATATGAAAAATGATTCTAAAGGTTGGTTGAGGTAAGCACACTGTGTTAAAACATCTAGAATATCTAAAAACTACTAAATCAATTAAATGCAGAATAGCTTCATCTGTAAGGATTAGACATCCTAATTTAAAAACATTTGAGAAACTTTAACGTTATCAAGTCCTACAAACGAGTCCTTCCAAACACTGAAAGTCCATCGACGGTAGGTAAATGATGTTATAAAAGTTGCCCCAAAAGCATACACAAAAGCAATGCTATCTGTGACGAATTATTATTGTGCATGGGAAAACTACTTATTTTCAAGGTTTTTTTCAGGTTGAGTAAAACCATACAAGCCCTCCCGGGGTCCAGGGGCAGTCGTGGCAGATCCCTTGCCAAGCACAGGACTGCAGACACTCCTCATCTCTGATGAATTCCATATGCGCTCTTGAAACATCACAGCACATTTCTTGCGTCGCTCACTAGCGGATCTCAGACTTCTGAAGGGGATGTAGATTCGTAGTAGTGAGTGGAAGTAGGCGGGTGCTGAGTCTGTGGCTGTTCTATATGCAAGCATCAATGTCTTGAACTTGACTTCCATTGTTTCTTCCATTACATTATTATCTATCCCCCTTTCATCCAAAACAATAACATATGCAAGCACACAAACTCGTAGATGACGATCTTTCTGTAAACATTCAGAGAACATTTTGTGGGGTATTCCAGGAAATATTTCAGTCATCATAATCTATCTATAATCGTTTTTGTTGCGAACAATAATTTATTACGCCCACTTTGGAATACTCGATTCTGATTGGTCAATAGCGGCATTTGCGCTGATACATTTTAACATACGAACAACTGGCGCACTCTCCATTAGCCATTGTAGGCCTACTGAAAATGCACTTCGGTATTAATATTACTGTAGTTTCATTGCTTGTCTTGTTGGTAGGCCAAGTGTGTTTTTTCTTTTTGGATTACTTTTTTCTTAGCAGAAATTTTAAAATAAAATACAGGTAAGATAATTTCAACTCAAATAATTATTTCTTGTCCACTATGTTTAGTCGAAATAATATGCAGTCAGTCGGTTATTATTAATGTTGAAGTTTCCTTTGAATGTGGCAGACTTCTGATTCATTAGACCAAGGTAACTTAAATAACTAAGAATAACAAAGTGCAGTAAGCGCACTACAAACCAGCGTGTTTATGATTATGATAATTAATTTAAATAATATGATAAGAAAGCAATCTCAAGCAGCATAACGGACTGTTTTTTTGTACAATAAGTGGAAGCGAAAGACACCGGAAGTCTCGCACATTAAGTTACAAATGCTCGCTCTTACGTTAAAAAAGGTGGATACTGCAACCTTCATAAGTTTGGGTTCAGTAAGATTTTCACAAAAAATATTAAGTAGCACAACTGTTCAACACTGATAACAATAAAAAGCATATTAGATTGATTTCTAAAGGGTCATGTGACACCGAAGTAGACTGAATGCTAAAAATTCAGCTTTGCCATCACAGGAATAAATGTCATTTTATTTTGATCAAATAAATGCAGCCTTGGTGAGCATAAGAGACTTATTTCAAAAACATTGTACATAAATAACTCCCTGTTTATTATCATACCTGGAAAATGTTTGTGCTTATACACACTGAATGGAACTTTCATATAAACAGAGCTCTTTCCACCCCAACTGCTTATTGCACTTTTGTCCCAAACGTGGAAAATGCACAACACAGCCAACACTCGGAGGGGGTTTCTCTCAGAGGGACATATTAGGATAAAGCTACACACAAGAGCAGCAAGTCACTCGAACTGATTTTGTCAAAATATCAACACCCCTTTGACCTCTCTACACTGTGCTGTGAGCATAACCCGAAGACGACCTTTGTTCAAAACATCAAGTGGGGCTGACTATATGCACTGATTCTCATTTTTGCCAAAAGTTTTTCCTGACAAAGCCTTGCTTGTGTCTGCCAGTGTCCATCTAAGTGATGCAGATGCACGGGATAAAAGCTTTTTTGTACTCAGTATTGCTGAATAAGAAATTCTGACTCTCTCATCCCTCACTATTCCTGTTTCTCCGTCCATCTCTGTATTTCATTGGAGCGTTTCAGCCTCCTCGCTGGGCTGCTGTTTCAGTAGACACTTTCCTGCATGAGGGCTCGTCGGTGTCATATGATCAGCGAGGCTGCTTTTATGAGGAATGTGGAATGAAACAAAGCAAATGAGGCTTTCTGTTTCTTGAATGCTCTCATTTATCCCAATTCACTCTTATAGTTCAATTTAGGTCTTGCTTTCCTTTCTCTCCCGATTGTGACCTCATGCACGTTTATTTCTTGTTATGTCACATTTATGTCCTCAGATTTGAGGTCCTATTTGTTTCGTTCCAGTTGTGGGAACGGTTCGACACTGAGATCTAGCTGAAATCCCTTTGTGTAATGAGAGCAAGAGATTTTGTGGATGTGCCAGTGCTCAACTAGTTTTTATGAAGGGTGCTGGGAACTTGACCTACATAGTGTTTTGGATTGGTTGCAGATGCTGCCTGTTGAAAAGGGAACCTGCAGTTGATTCAGCAAACGCTGAAGATCCACCAAGCTTTATCCATCAGACATTTAAATGAATCCCAAACTCATTATTGATATTGATTGTTCAATATTGAGGAAGCAAAAGTGTCCTGAAGCATTTCATATAGCACAGCATATACGTACACAGTTAAGCTGTATCATATTATGAGTTTTTTCTTTGACTAAAATGGCACATTTTACTGACTTTATTCAAAGTACTCCAGGGATACACAGAAGCAGATTGGTGTGGAGAATCAAAGCAGTCAGTCTGCGTAGCTCTGGGTCATTCTGTTTTGAACAGTGTTCTGAGATCACTGATATATTCTGAGCTTCACTACAGCTTCACCACAACTTGTGGCCCAGAAGGTGGAATAAAAATTTAGCAAAGGAGAACACTGCTCTTTATGGATGAAAATATTGTTCTTTTCTCCAAGTGCATGACTCAGTGAGAAACTACACTTTTCCACTTTTGCGGTTTTCCAGCGGATTTGCCACTCAGACCTTCTTGCATGAATACATTTTCCATTGATTTAAATCACATGAGCATGACTGTAGTTGTGGCATGCACTTCAAACTAATTTGTAGCTTATCTTAATAATCATATAAATTGCCCTGTATGTAAGGCTTATATTTGGATCATTCTTATATATATATATATGATTTCTGTACTTTTCATATATATATATATATATATATATATATATATATATATGAGACATAGAACTATATGTACATGATATAATAATATATATTGCATCATCATTCCATATCAGTTCTGATGTGAATTTTAGAAATACACTGAAATTTTCTTTTGTAACACTCAGTACTCATAGGTTCATATATGGTTCATTTCTTTCTATCTATCTATCTACCTATCTATCTATCTCTCATTACATTGTAAATGCGCCTTTTCCTTGTATATATATATATGCCACTTCAGATGGAGTTTCTGTGCCTTTACAGTGTAAAGATGGCAATAAACTGATAATGTGTTGGACTAAATAAGCTTAATTTAAAAAAATCACATTGCATTTCAGGAGCTTGGAATCAAGCACGTGTAATGGTACTGGCGGCTGGTTCAAGGGTGGGTCAGCTAGGGCTTTGCCTCATGGGACTAGAGGCTGAATGTCACTCGTAATCTCTCTCAGTGTCAACACAATGTCTGGCGGCTCCTTCAGCGCAGCATGTAGTTCTCTTGGAACAACAAACCCACATACGGAGAGCATATGCTAATGCCTCACTCAGCTTTTACAATGAGTCTATGTATGACTCAAAGCCTGATAAAGAAAGAAAACAGTGAGTGAGTAAAATAAAGGTGATATAATACATTTTGCATCATCATTCCATATCAGCTGTGGTGTAAATTTTAGGAGCACATACAATTTCTTTTGTAACACGCAGTATCAGGTAGATTTATTTTAATGACAAAAATGTATGGCAAGTCATTCAATGGCACCTTTGAGATGAGGTGAATATTTCTTGGTTTAATTAAAACATTATTTCTTATATATAAAAATTAAGACGTAAATACAGCAAAAGGATTTCACTCTTTATGTGTTGAACTCAGATTTCTTAAATGTGCAACAATTGTTGATATGTCTTGAGTTTAGTGATGTTAAATGGTGTTGAGTCTGCCTCTGCCTGACAACAAGAATTCCAGTTTTCAGCTCAGTTTAGCTGTTGCTTGGTAACAGGAAGGTCTGTGAAGTGAAACCCCTCAGAAGCCTGTGCCGCTAACAGTCCCCCTTTGAGAGTAAAATATCACTAATATCTCTTAATGTCGAATGTTTTTCCTATTTAAACTTGCTAAGGAAAAGATAAACGCAGGCCTGCCATCCTGTTCTCATTTTGACCTCAAAGTACGCTGGTACGATTTGTCACTCTAAAATACCCAAAAACCTGGTGATGGCTTTGTCCACGCGCAGTACTCAAATCAAGCAACAGCAAAAGAAGAAAAGTTTGACCAGTCAGATCACTGGGTTCATTCCCCAAATAGCAAGCGGGGAGGATTGACAAATGCGAAAGGCCTATCACTAAAAAGAGACAGCAAGTCGACAGCAACACAAAATCCCGCTCGATCCCCCTTCCACTCCCACCGTCTGACTGATTTCTTAAGCGAGGCCTACAGTAATCATTACTTCATTTTTTTTCAGCATGAGATGAGATGAGGAAACGCCTCCCTATGTGAAAACGTGCATTTGAAAAAGCAACACGCCAAACATCAATAATGTTTGATGTAATGACTTGTAATGAGAAGCATTTCTAAACCTGCTGTCCAACAAAAGAAAACATTATAACATACTGCACAATATTAGTCGAGTGTTTCATTTTGTCATCTGATGTGGCTTCGTATCACAGAATGAGGCAGAAAATATATTTATACTGTAAAAAAAAAGGCTATGTTGATTAGCAACTGATTATAAATGTACATAATTATTATGAACATACCCGAGATGGCTTGAAGAACACAGATAAACAATATATTGTCGTAGTCAAGTGTTTATAGTCTTTATGTTTTATCATTCAAAACGTTTCTACCTTCTTTTTATTCAGTTACCCATATTAGGGATTTCCTGGAACATCAGGAGCTCTATTACTTCTGTGATGCTTATGTGGAGTGTCTGCCCTCCGGCTACCAGTATGAATGAAACAGACATTACATGTGTTTATAGCGCCCAATAACGGCCAATTCATAAAAATAATACTTCTCTCAAAAGAAATTTGTAGACATATGATAATCCATGTTTTTCTACAGTGTACATAAGTGTACTGGAGTTTTAATGAAAGTGTAGTGGAGTTTTTTTCTCTAAATAGCATTTTAAATTGCAAATCACAAAAAGAAAAATACTCTGATGTGCCAAGCCATCAGAACTGAACCGAGCTGAAAACTGTGGTTAAAAACCGAAGTATAAATTGATCCGTGGGCTAACTGTATTGTTGCATATAGGCAGACCTGCTAACCATTTGGAAAATATTTAACATTAAATCTTGCATTTTGCAATTATGATTTTGACATTAGCCATAAAGGAGCTTCAGGTAATAATGTAGTATCCAGGAATATGACCCCCCAAACCCTGTGTCCCGTCCCGTCACACTGATGGTACTCAAAAAAATTGTTCCAATTGTTGGCAGGTCTGTAAACAATGAATTAGCTAAAGAGAATTGTTTAATGACAGCCCTATGTTACATGCATTGATGAATAAATGATGAATACCCACATGAAAAAATACTATAGTAATTTATAGTAAATATTATAGTGTTTTTGAACCATTCTATGGTAAAGTGTATTATACTGTATATATCATATAGTATTTACAACACTTTGTTAATGAATGCATCATACTGTATAGTGAACTGATAAGCTGTAATAAATACGATAGTATACTTTAGTTTTTACTACAGTAAACTGTAGTGTATTGTAGTATAATATACCCTATAGTTGTAGAAAACTTAGTACAGTATTGGGTAAAGTAATTTTTTTTATATTACTACTTACTAGTTGTTATATTACACTCTAAAAAATGCTGGGTTGTTTTAACCCAACTTTGGGTCAAATATGGACTAACCCAACTGTTGGGTTATATTTTTCAATTACATTTTTAACCCAAAAGTTGGGTTAGTCCATATTTGACCCAAAGTTGGGTTAAAACAACCCAGCATTTTTTTAGAGTGTACCACAGGAACTAAATGACCACAACATATAAATTCAAGTGCTTTACTATAGTATGGTTCAAAAACATTATAGTATTTACTATCAATTACTATAGTATTTTTTCATATAACCACAGTTTCAAAGACTTTATTGAGCAGTTCTTCAAATTAGCCAGTAAAAGCATGTGTCAGGAACAATAGCAGCAAATGTTATATTACAACATTATGGATTCTGCTACATTTTTACAGATCCCATCCCCCTTTTTATTCTTAGTGATTTTTTTTTGTTTAGAAGTATGATTAGATATGACTACATGAAAAAAGATGCTCAGTTCTTTAAACAAGCTGAATTATTCAGACCATTGAACAAATATTTTAGTACTTTATAGGTGGCATGACTCGTGCAATTGATTTATCTTACAATGTGTCTTATAAGGTTTTTGTCAGACACAGAGACACAATAAAACGAAACAACAAAACAAAACAAGCCAAGCCAAGCCAAGCCAAGGGACTGCAGATGAAAATTAGCCATTGGCTAAATCACAATGTATTAAATGGAACAGTGTGTTTAATATTGTACATGGTCCTTTTCCAAATAATAATAGTAATAATAATAATATGGCAATTAATGCGTAAGTTCATTATTTTTAAATTAATGTATAAGCATTAAGGTGCAAGCAATTATCGACTGAATAGATAAGTCTCATACAGTTTTTTTTTTCTTAAAATATTAAAATACAGTAGACAAACAACGGAAACACCTGTCTAAAAACATCAGGGTGTTTAATACTAATAATTTTACCCAGAGGTCAAGTTCATTATTTGTATTTGACATTTAATGTAACGGACCTCAAACTGCGCTCATCAGCTGTGCGTGGTAAACGTAGCGGCCCCTTTAAGAAAATTGGACCGAGGTATATTGAAAACGGGGGTGAACTGTTAATTTAGAACCGAAAAGTCATTGTACAAAGAGTGCACATATTGAATATTTGATTTGTTTATTATATATCTGTTATATTATTTTCTATACTGTGAAACTGAAGTTTCACAGAAGAAACTGAAACATCAACTAATGCTATTAAGAGGAAATGATACAGTCTGTTTGACCGATCCCCCCCCTTTCACACAACGGTCTATTCTGGATCTAAAGCTCATGATGCAGTGGGATTCAATAAGCTGGTAGGTTCTGCCCAACGCAAGGTTTTCAGCTCCAGTCGACAGCGAATGAGCACGGAAATATACCGCAGCATCCTCATTCATTTGAAGTGTTTACGCTCAGATCATAAAGGTAAGTTCTTTGTTGTAAATGTCATTTTATTTAACGCTGCGTCAGTATGCGTCAGTGTCTGTTTAGAGCTCATTACAGCCCATTCATTAACAGTCTAGCATCCCTCACCTATTGTTCAACTGCAGACATCCAAATTCCATGGACGTGAACACTGCCAATGACATGTTGCATGTGATTTTGCAGTGCTGCGTTTATCTTCAGCTATTTTGATGTATAAGCAGCATATTTGAAGAGTCATTTGCTGTTGAAATGTTGCTGTTGTCTTGAAACCGCATGGATTACAGAGCAGACAGACAATAAATGCGCTTCAAGTAACAGCAGGCCCCCCCCCTCCACATATGAGTTTATTTTCTCTGTTGTAACTGTCTGATAATGTAGATGCATGAGTCTGGCTTCTTGTAATGTGTTGACTGTGCTGTTGATTGTCTATCAGGACCGTTACTAATGTAGTTCCAGCATGCCAAGCACATAGACTCACAAATGCCTTGTTCTTTCGACTCTGTCCAAATTATTTTCCCGTAAACTTTATTCTGAGTTTAGATGTTGCTTATGTCTTTCTAAGCTTCTAATAGAGGTTTGAAGGGTATCAGACGAGCCAGAATGACAGCTTGATTAAGTCATCCAGACATCCAAGATTTGACAGGGTGCCTGTCATTGTGGCACTGCTGACCTGTTGTGTTTATAAACAGTACTTGTATAAAATACAGCTGCTCAAACCAGATTTAAAGGCTGTTTGATTTGAGTATGCTGTCTGTTTGGATTAGGATAGCTGCTTAAGGGGATGGTCATACAAAGTTAGAGCTTGCATCTCAAATTTCTTGTTTCGAGCATTAGTCATTAGCCAAAATCTCACTATGTTAGGTCATTCAGTTTGAACAACCACAGACTAATGGCTGTTCTGAGCACAAGGAACTAACAGTCACTTTTAAATGCAATCTTTGTTGGTTCCCTCAATAAAAATGGTCAGTTTAAACTCAACTGGTAGGTCACAGGTTATGGATAGCAGGGAAACAATGTTAAAGGGGTCATATGATGCGATTTCAAGTTTTCCTTTCTCTTTGGAGTGTTACAAGCTGTTCGTGAATAGATAAGATCCCTAAAGTTGTAAAGACTAAAGTCTCAAAACCAAAGAGATATTCTTTATCAAAGTTAAGACTCTGCCACACCCCCCTAAAACGGCTCATCCCCCTTTAAAATCAAAAAAAAAAAAAAAAAAAACGCATCTAACCATATAATCGTGTATCATGCACCTAGTTTTTAAGTGCATGTTATTGAGCATGTTTCATTTATATACACACACTAGGGCTGTGCGATATTCAAGAAAAATGCGATATGCGATACGATAATGCTTAAAGTGAGTTTAGGAACTGAATAATAAAAAGGAAAAATAAAACACTGCTTAGTATTTACTCTTTGAATTCAATATGCACTGATTCTTATTTAAGCTACAAAAGTTATTTAGGTAAGAGCAATGAGTGATTTTCTCTTTGTCTTTTGTTCATGGCCCCAAATATTGCAAGCTGTAAGCAATATGCATATTGCGATATGTACATTTGCGATATTTCGATAATTTCGATATATTGCACAGCCCTAACTCACACACACACACTATAATTTTTTATCAAAATGTTATATTCCGATCGTCCGGTGAAACGACTTCTCTCCACTTATGTATGCTGGACTTCTCCAATCATTTAGTCCATTTTCTTGCAATCAACTGCAAGCTTAATTCATATCTGCATTCAAATCAACAACCAATGAATGGAACCAAGTCTGCACCTACATTTTTCATTTTTTTCGATAATCTATTTAACTCCGATGTCACAATACAAATTAAGAGATCATTACATCGCAACTTTAAAGCATTTTTGAATGTGTCCTTTCTTAAATAATGTATGTCCAGGTAAACTTTGAGGTATTTTGGCACAAATGTATGTCATTAATATGGACCTATCAAGTTTCATGATAATATTAATACATGTCATGTTTGGTTTAAGGACATTTTTGTTACTTTTAGGCTATATACGCTAAACAATTTAGATTAGTGAGTTGGGTCGCCAAAAGCTAGGTTTTGAATCAAAACAGCTGGTTTAGGTAATGTAAGATTAATTTTTGATTAACTTTATGCATTTAATTAGGCTGTTTGCCCATTTTGCATTTTGGTTACAAGCAACATTCATCAAACTTACAGAAGTCGATAATAACACAACAGGAATGTAGTGCTCTGTCTTCTTCGGTGGTGTAAGAAGGGATGTGGAATGAAAAGAGCAGAGCTGGAACAGTGTCTTGGGATTGCAAAGCCATGATTAAATGAGGAATGTCATGATGACTTCAGCAGAGGTGCGGAAATGAACTGCGTTTAGAGGTAACAGATGAAAATGCAGTTACCACTGCTCTCAGGGTTTGAGGAAATAAAGGACTTTAGTCCACTTTGTCTTAAAAAGCATCAGCGGAGTGGTCTATGAATAGCTGACAGATTTTTACATCATATTGGCATCATTGGATCATAATTTAAGCGGATGATCCAGTGGGTCAGTCAGGGTGAGTTTTGTTGTTGACGTGGAAAGTCTTGAGCATTTTCCATCGTCTCACGGTACGAGCAGTGAGTCACAGGATAAATCATGAGAGTAATTAAATCCAGTAGGTATATCAGCCTTTCAAACCCTTGCAAAATCTGAGGCTGAATTCAACCGTGTTTTCTTTTAGACGGTGACTTTGCTCCCTTCATGCAGCCTAGTTCATTTCTGTCTATCATGCATTTCCTTACATGCCTTATATATGTATTATGTTTTAAAATACTTGATCATGCCTTAGATTAATATGCAGAGACAACTATAACAATTTGATCACTTTTACAGAAAAAGTATGTCAAATCAGCCTTATGTCAAATCTGCTGAAACTCCTGTAAAGAGTAAAATCTTGAATACTCTGAGCCGCATCCATGAAGAAGACCCCTGATGTTAATCTAAAGAGCAGAAGATGGGAGGGAAGCGGACAGGACATACCCATGTGGTCATGTCTCAAAACATAATAAAGAGTGTCTCAGCTTGGACTTTATACATTTCATATCATGGAAGAACGTAATAACTAGAAAAGAAGGTGACTGAGTTATGGACATAGTAAAAACATTCAAACTCTCAGCTAGGTACCACTAACATTTGATTATACATTGATATATACATTACATTTGGTTTTAGAAATATCTAATGATTACGGCTTTCAGTAGTTTTTTGAAGTTGCATGATATACCAATTGATTAATTACAATAAATCAGTTGATTGTATACCTGTATATTATAATTTGCTTTAGGAAAAGTCCCAAAAATGAAGAGAATTCAATGATACCAAATAGACATTGCAAAGACTCAATATTGCTTGTTTTATTTCCATAATATCATTAAAAATAAGATGTCATTGGTCTGCATGCAACACTGATCTATTTTGCAAGCGAGTTGTCAGTCTATCAGAGGTAGAACAAAGTTGTTGTTTTTTTTTTGTGTGAATTTTGAGTAATTTCAAGCAAGTTTGTGTACAACTCATTTGTTCTTATATGCAGTAGTGGACAGTAACAAAGTATTTTTACTTTGTTGCTGTACTTTAGTGCATGAGTGTTTTTATTATGAGAAGCTTTAACTTCACTAAAAAGTGTAATATCGAACAACCAAGCGCTGTTGATGGTTCCCAGATCGAGTTTGAAATGGAGGTGATTGTGCTTTTGCTGTAGTCGGCCCTAAGCGTAAAACTTGCATTTATTTTATTTATTTATTTATTACAGTTAATCACACTAACATAAATGTGACCCTGGTTCAGAGTTTTGGTGTAAAAGCCATTGTTCTGTGAGATTTTATAATAAAGATCAATGAATATCCGTTTAACATGGCCAGTAGCTTGACTGATTTCACAACAACATTGACTAGTTTTTGGATGCCCTCTGACCAAGTAGTTATTAGTGGTGATGAGGAAACACTTTTGTGCCCAGGTTGCGTTATTGTGGTTTCATGTTGCCTTTATATTGTTTATTCTCCTGGGGCGGTTTAGGCCCATCTGTCTGATTCTTCACATTAATAGGAGCCGCAGCTGCATAGCCTGACCCCCAGCAGGCTTTTGTAATGTGGCGTGTGTTTGTGTCTGGGTACGTGCACGTGGGTATATACATAGGTGCCATACTCCCTTTTCTGTTCAGGACGAGGTGCCGAGCCACTGGTCTGTTTTAAAGGGGTCATATGATGCTATTTTAAAGATCATTATTTTGTGTATTTGGTGTAACAGAATATGTTGACATGCTTTAATGTTAAAAAAACACATTATTTTTCAAATACTGTACATTATTGTAGTTCCTCTATGCCCCGCCTCTCTCAAACGCGTCGTTTTCTACAAAGCCCCTCCTTCCGACAAGCATAGTCTGCTCTGATTGGCCAGCTGACCCAGTGCATTGTGATTGGCCGAACACCACAAGCACGCGTCGGAAATGTAACGCCCCTTTCCATAATCGCAAGCTTCATTCTGAAGTCTACAGGACTCAATAATAATGATTTTTTTTTTCTGCTGATCCAGTCAGGTCAGATTTGCATTTGCCTTAATAATATTATCAGCCTCACTGCCATAAATTTTACATTTTATTTTAAGTAACATATATGATGTTAGACATAAATTAATTTTGTTTTTCATTAAATATTAAGTTTTCTTCATATCAAATAGGAATACATAATATATTTGTCTTATATTGATTACTGGCTGTTTTGCTAATTTGAATTAAATGTTAAATAAATGCTAATTTCTCATATTTTATATTTAGATTACCTTTGCCATCATCTAATGCTCACTTAAACTTAATCTTCAAAAACACAAACATTTAATAACACTGTTAAATGTGATATTTAGCAAATCTCAGAACAAACATCAATTTTTCATAATGTACATTATAATATTTTGCCTAAAAGCCAATATTCATTTTTTGACTTTTAGAAAATTGTCTAAATTAGTAGTTAAAATGATTGATTTTTTTTTAACATTGATTTAAATATAAATATAGGTAATGTTTCTATTTTGATTATTTGGACAAAGTATTGTAGAATCTTAACAGCAATTATTAGTTAATAGCAAAAATAATTAGGCTATCAGATTATCAGTTCAGGCATTCCCTGAAAATTGAACCCATGTCCTTGGTGTTGCTATCCCAGCGCTCCCAGTGTTTGAACTACAGGAACACTGGGTTTTACTGTCTAACAGTAAAATCACAACAAACTGCTAGCATGCTAATTAAAGTAGCAATGTTGAAAATATAAAATTTAGGTGAAAGATTCCACCAGTTAGCCAGTGTGACTCATTGGTAGTTCTATAAATATTTGTTTACATTTGAAAGGCATAAAAACATGAATATATGATCAACGAACATAACATGATCCCAGTCCCTGATCTTGGGCCATCTGGCTATTGGTCCACTCTTATTGTGCTCGTCATGTAACCCAATTATGTGGCTACAACCTCAAACCATTATGGTTTTATTGCTTTTTTTAATGTCCTGTTTTGGGCTCATAGATTTAGAGGCCCTATTCTTACATAACTGCTGCAGGCATTTTACAGGGCCTGTTACTAAATATTGCTCTAATTTTACAGAAAGCATCGACAAATAAAATCCTTGCGTAAGCACAGCAGATCAGGCCTTTATTGAATCTCTCAGCACTTATTCCAGCTCAGGCCTTGACGACTCATATCATAGGGAAATGCAATTGCATCTTGTTTACAGGCTCCTGAGAAATATTTTTGCAATTAAAGTGGCCCAACGCTGGGTCAGCTGATGAAGGATTAAGGCCACACTGCTGTGAGTGTGAACAGCTCAACAGAAGGTGTTGATGAAAGCAGCCCTAGGGAGGTGCTCCACAGCAGATGGCACACACACTGGGAACTGATGTTGGGTGCCAGGTCACATTCCTTCTCCCACTTCCGGAGGATTATTAGAAATCGTTCAATCGGTTTCTCCATGGGTGATGATCTTTATTTGAGGCAGAATTATAATATCCGTATTATCAGTATTATGAATGTTTATATTGCCATTCACACCTTTAAATATTTTGCCTGTAAAAGCTTCCCTCATAACTCATTTCACAGTAGTTTCTTACATATTGGAATTATTTCTAATATATGATAATCACATATAAGGGTGTTTCTTCAGCTATGAGCATTTTTGGTCTTTAAGGACTTAAAGGACATAAATTCTCTTAAAACATACTTTTCAAACTCAAGGTAAATAGTCAGCCAAGTTAGCCAACAGTGTCTGAAGAATATGTATTTTTGTATGATTCAGATTAATTTCCACAATTTTTGTATAATTTTACAAAATTGTAGCTTGATTGGACATTATATTTAATAAGAAATATTCAGTGATATTAATATTCATGTGAAATGTAGCTTGAATTGTTTTCTTGATTTGACTACTGTGTTTTCTTTGCTAACATTTCATTTTAGGCATGCTATTTGCTTACACTCTAGTCACATTGGTAAAAAAATTAATAAAAAAATAATAATAATAATAATAATAAAAAAAAAAATAGTTGTTGTACTTCAAAAATGGCTAAATAACTCAAACAAAAAATGACACAAGTGCAAAAAAAAAAAATTGAATTCGAAATGTAGCAGAAATCAATAAAGTATTGAAACAAATGTTTCCTAGATATTTTGACCTTTATATAACAAACAGAAAAATGTTGAAATCTCTTAGTTTTAATAGAAATCAACCCCATGGGACATTTAAATGTCTGTAGTTAGAGAAGCACTCATAAATGTTTCATAAATGAATCAATAGTAAAATATGAATGTTTAATTAATTACAGTACAGTGCAATGTGTATTATGTAAATAAGCAGAGTGTATTATAAAAGTAATGTCGATTTAAAGTAATTAACTGCTGAACTCTGTGAGGTTTGTCTGACTGCAGGATAGGGCTGGACGATATGGCCAAAATTATTATCACGAGATTGCTAAAAGCCACATGGGAGCTGGTGGAAGCTCATAAGAGCATTTAGATGGAATAGGCCTAAAGAATGGCATACGCTAAATTAGGGCTGGACGATATGGCCAAATTTTATATCACGATATATTTCTTAATTTCGGTCGATACGATATAATTTCAATATCGATATGAACACTATTTAAAAAAGCCTCATAAAAACTGCCATGAACACCCACAACAGATGTCTGTGCATACAAACTTAAGAAAAATTAATTTGCCAAGTCTATGAAACCTCCTCCTATAAAACTATATAATATTTTAGAAAAAAACTGCACAAATTAATTAATGTTCACCTTTTATTTGTATTTAGCCTTCATACAAACAAGAAATGTGAAATCATTGTCAAATAATCGTCTCAGACTCACCTAATTAATATTAATATATTTAACTTCAAACTATAGGCTAACATACACTACCAGTCAAAAGTTAAAAAGATTTTTAATGTTTTTAAATAATTCTCTTCTGCTCACCAAGCCTGAATTTATTTGATCCAAAATACAGCAAAAACAGTAACATTTTGAAA